>NC_079147.1:265645462-265674547 GCF_945859685.1 Eupeodes corollae | reverse complement strand
AATCGGTTTCAATTAGCCGGTTTCAGATCCTCTAGATTTCTTGTCGTCGTAGTCGGTTTTTTTATATTATTTTTAGAAATATCATCTCCTCGTCCAAAGTCTCGTCCTTTAAATTTTTAAAGGCTTTACATCCTGTAACCACGCCTTTGAAACCTTTTGTCTAGTAGTGTTTTCATATAGTCTAATTTTATGTTTTTTCTAATCCTTAACGGTCTTCAAAGCCAATTAATGAACAGATCTCTTGTCATTCAAGAACGTTGGTTGGCTTTATACAGAGCTTATATGTGATCTTCTTAGAGATAGCAAGCACCTCGAGCTCTCTTAATGTAGTGTTCGCCAGATGTTACGTGAAATGTCTCTATGGCGCTGTACCCAGCAAAGGTGAATATTAAATGTTGTGCCATCTCCAGAGATGATCGACAATTTTGTAATGTTATAGAGTTTGTAAAGATAGAGTCAAGGGATTTGATAGCGGCCTGACTATCTGAGAAGAACCCCGTCTTTTGTTTTTGAACCATCTGCATAAGAATGGATTTACTTGTCTTCCAGGAATATAGTATCCTCGCAGAAAGATCTTCAGGGTATGGAAAATTTCAACTGGTAAAAATTTAATTTGATTTAAACAGTGAGGATTTTTGTTCTACCCAATGAATGAGAGATTTAGCTTTTCTGAGCCTGTCATGTTGGACTCCACAAAGCATGTTACTTTTTTTACAGTGCTTTCCTCCAAAACATTTTTTATTTTCAAAGCCAAGGTACGTGTCGGCAAAGATTTCTAAAAAATCCCATTTCCCTGACACTAAAAATTTTCCGGTTTAAATCCCCTTAAACTTACTGAAATCTGTTATTTCCATTCATTGGCTTTCTTTGTTATCAATAGAAGCACATTCACCAGACAAAATTTTGTAAACGATATTATGCCTATTTTAAAATCTAGTTAACCAAATTAGGAAAACCTTAGCTGTCTGCAAAATTCCATGCATACGTTCGACCCATTTGCAAACAGCTTTTTGAACACTTTTAAACTCACAAACTTTTTTCCGCTTAATGTGACCACAAAATATTTAGCAAAATTTTCCCGAGTTCTTAATTATTCTCTTACAGTCCATATCGAAGAAAGAGTACTCTTTTGGGAACGCCAAAATCTTTAGCAATTTTCTTTTTCTTTTCAACCCTTCTCAATTTCTTCAACTAAACGAATATTCGTGTCAAGATCTAATGTATTCAATTTTCTTCTGGCCATAATTTATCATAACATAGAATTGTTAAAAATAAGAATTTCTCTCACATGAAGAATGCATGCAAGCCCCCTTAACTAATACTGAAGTTCTTTATAAGTAAACTTTTGTAAAATTTAAATATTATAATTGTCTGTTAAAGTTTGCACATTCAAAAAAATTAGAATAAGAGGGATTGAGAGTAGTCCAAGAATCTAAAGAATTAGTTTGAGTCAGAGGGAATTTCGACTAATATTTGGAAAATTGAGGGGCATGCAAAAATATGGCGAAAAAGTTCAAGTTAGAAAAAAATTCGGCTAAAAGTTAGTTCGACTTAAAGGGAGTCGACTGTATATGAACCTTTACTTAGGTCATTAAAATTATTTTTTTTTGGGAATAAATCCAAAGTTAACACGTTGTTGAAATAAGTTGACTTTTATCACATTATACGTGCTTATTTTTTGTGAATAACCTAATATTATGTTCTAATAACCCCAAAAAATAGTGAGTTTTGTATTCGAAATATGGTTTATTTAAGTCTAAAAACCATTTCATATCAAATTAAAAAAGGTTTATACAATTTTATAAACATTCAATAAGTTTCATGTTTGCCTCTTACTTCAATATTTTCAAAATACATGAATTCATATCCAAATATTTAAAAACCTTTGGCAACTCTGAATTGATGCGGTACTTCAAATTAAACGTCAAATTGTCTGTCGATATTTTTAAAAACAGCAAAAAGAAAAACTCACAGAAATTCCCAACAATAAGTACCGCTTTAAACCCGCAACGATCGTCATTGAAGGGGAAAACATTTTTGGCACGACTTTGTGTCGCTTCTTCGGTGATCTGGATGAGAGCAAACCTCAGGAAAGCCAGTGCAGCTAGAGCTTGTATCAGTTTTCAGCAGACCTACACTAGCCGGATAGTCCGATATTGAACCAAGAGTGCTTCCTCTCTCCCTCTTCCAATGCAACATCATATTCCACCTCTTGAAAAATATCACGCTAAACCGCGTATACTTTCGCGTCAACAGTTCAGCCACAAACCAACAAAATAAGCCATCCCTTCTATCGATTTAGCTTCACTTGGTCACCACCCTGCACCCGTCGAATTTTCTGTGCGATGTCCATAAACTGTTGAGAATCTCTGAAACTCATTTCAATGCTATTACCGGATGAAACTCATGAATTAAATTCGATCGCATCGTGATAGATAGCAACATTATGCAGACGGGCCTGCAGAGTCAGGGCTCTGGCATCATCGCACGGTTTGCCGGTTTGCGCGTTGTTATGCTGCAGACCGGCGCGGCGCGGCGAATCGAGATAGAGCTGCTGATGTATACATAAGTTTGCTGCACAAAAACTCTCGGCTAAGTGAAAAATAGTCATCGCGGTAATTATGGTATGGATTCATTGCTTTATTAAAATTATTTAAGGTTCCTATCAAGATGCACCGCTGCGATGAGCCGACGCCATCCACCGCTCCGACCGCAGTCGCAGTGCATTTGGGTATTGGGTTGGTATTCGGTTTAGTTAAGTTAGATTCGGTCGGGTTCCCGTGCAATGACGATGCCAGCAGTTTCTCTCGGAGTCGTCGATAGTTAGCCTGATTCGTGGCTAGGTGATGATAATGATGATGATGGTCGCGACAATCATATTATAATAGTGGCCTGGCCAGGCCATGGTCGTGCCATCCATAAAGATTACCGCGAGATCTTCTTCTTTTTTCATTTTTCTCTTTTTTATTTTAGAGATGTTCGATTTTGATTTTTGCCTCAGTACTTTTTAGACCAATATTCATCATCGTCAGAAAAGCATCAAGATTGATATTTCTTCTCAGCCTAAGCCATGGAAGCCTCAATGGCGGCGATAGAAGTGCTGGTGGTGGTGGTGGCGGTATCGGTATCTCATAGCAACACGCGCAAAATGCTACTGAACGAGTGATTGTTTTTGGTCGTCTTCGTAGTGATCCTCATCATCATGGTCTTGGTCTTGGCTTTGCGCCTGCGCCTGCACCTCTCTCGCACGCTGCTGCGCTGCGCCACAACACCGCCAATGGTTTAGCCTCTAATTTGAAAGTTGAAATGTGTACCTATGGCACTTTAGCCATTTTGTCGTCATCATCATCATCCAAGTGATCTGTGCGCAGCAACTGAAACTGAGGCTGAAGCCGAGTACCATTATAATCGTCTTATATTTATACCTACTTTTAACTTCGTGAAATTCTGAAGAAATGAAAAGAATTATTGCAGAAAAATTATATCTGTTTCTTTTATAGAAGGAGGTGGTGTTCCAAATCGAAGCTACTTCTAATTTTTTTAGCTTCTGCTTCTTCTTCTGATGGTGATGGCGATGATGATGATGATGATGCTATGCGAAGCTGCTGGAGTGCTAAAAGACCTAAAGATGGTGATGGCGATGGAAAATATTGGCCAAGAATAGTTTGTATAGAGTGCAGCTTATGCGCTATACCTGGCTATGGAACATTCATTCGAACATCATCGCATCGCACTCGCTGCTGAATGCGGTGTAGATGAACGGTACCTGGTATATAGGTAAGTAGCTATAATCTATAACTATAAATGCATCTATATGGCGTTTTTAAGAGAGCTACTCAGCTACAGCTAGATATATCGTGGGAATAAGACCAAATCGTGTCGAAATTATTTCGAGAGCTATGGTGTTGAATTACGAGTATTTCATCGCGATATAAATAATAGTAGTGATCTGGTATGTTGTGAAAGGTGGTAGCACAGGCATTGAAGGTATTCGGAATGTTGTTGGCTGCAGCTATATTCAGCATCGTCGGTAGTAGTAGCAGCAGCAACAACAACAAAAACTGAAGCACCAAGGAATTACTATTATTCGATGTTACCTTACTTATTTTTCTTTTTTTTTCTATTTTTGATTCTTTGCTTTTGTGTTCGATAGGTCTTGATCGTAAATGGGGAAATTGTAGAGACATAATTTATAAACCTTCCAGTAATTTGACGCAATATTTTTCCACCATTGAGTAAGGTTTTTAGTGATACACAAAATGGGTCTTCTTCTTTAGATTGAGAATGAAGGTAAAATATTGAAGAAGAGGCTTCAAGTCATGGGCATAGTTTATTGGTAAATATTTATAGTTTAATGTTTGAAGGTACATCGAAAGTAATTAACAGATTTAATGTGATTTTCTTCAGCTTCTTGAAAACAAAAATACCGACAATATGGAAACAAATTTGCAACTTTAACGTCCAAACATAAAGTTTGAAAAAGTATGAAGACAAGACTCTATTGCCCTAAACATTCCATCATAATTTCAACGGATTATTCCCAATGTGTCAGTTCACAGAAACTATACAGAGGTATAAGACTTTAAACATTGTGTACTTTGCACCTTTATATTTGCTAACTACCTGAATGAAGCCTTTTATTAAAAAAATTCCTTACCCTCATTTTTATTGTAAGTACCTTCGAGTATAATCAAATCAAAAGGACATTGCAAAGCATAACAAATCGTTTTGAGTGATTAATGGATTTTATTTCTCCAAGACACATCGTGAACTACTTACATAATATTTGCATATGCACTTCATTATTTTTTGAAATTAATTCATGAAACAAATTGAATTTGTAGTCCTTTAAAAGTACTCTACACTCAATAGACAAGACTAAAGCCTAACAACACGTAACGACAATAACAACGTGTTAAGAGTGTTTCATGTTCATGTGACAAGATAAACAAGATCAGAGATAAGTTGTTAAATAATGGAACAATGTGGTGCTATTTTTCAAGAAAGGGGTTAATTTAGTGTGAAAATCATCTGAAGAAAGATATAATTTTTTTCTTTTCAAATACTGTCCACAATCTTTTGTTGGATGAAGAAACAAATTTGAATAAAAATTGAATTATGAATTTCACTTCTGAAAACATTTGGAGTTTATTATTTTTTATATTATTAAGTTAAGGTCAACGTGCGTGTGTAAATTCGAATAAGGATAACATTATGTGATCTGCTTTATTAGAACGTCTTGAAGAGTTTTTCTTGCTTTCAGACAAAAACAGTTTGAAGAAATCCTTGAAATTCGGGAATGGATTTTCAAAAGGGTGTTTTTTAAGCCTTACTTACAGTTCCTTGTCTTTATCAACACATAAGTACAAATTTTAGTTTTTTGAAAAACGTATGCATTCAAGGAATATGTTTATTATGATATTTTAACATTTAAATCAGGAACTTTAACTTTTGAGAAGTCTATGAGAAGAGCGAGAGCACAAAACAACAAGCGAAAAAATTAGGAAACTTTTGATGTGCTCGAAAATATATTGCGGAAATACCATTAGACTTTTCCTTCAAGTGGATGTTTTGAAACATTTTTTTTTTAATTTGACGACGTTTTATGATTCTTAGAATATAGTAGACGTCTAGGGCGATGGCTTTTCGTTAGGGCGTTCCATCTTCGTATGAAAGGAAATAAAGTTCTTGAATTTTTCCGAGTATCAAAAGTTGCTTATTAACGAATTGATTATACTTTTTGAATTGAACATATAAGTTTTGGACCTCTATCGCCCGACATTAGAAGATCTTTTTAAAGATAGAAAACAGTAATACAGTCCGTTGGGAACTTAAGCCTACTAACTTACAACTTTCAACCATACCTGTGTGCCAGTAATGCTTTCGGGCATGGAGAGGACCTACAGTTTTAAGCCGAATCCGAACGGCTAATTTGAGAAAGCACTTTTCATGACAAGAATTACTCTTGGAAAATTTGAGAATACCTTGCAAGATGCAGTAACGGTAAAAAACTTTAGATAACACACGCATGGGGTTGAACCCAAGATCTTTGGCATGACAGTCCAACGCACTTACCATCATTTTATTTTTGGTGGTTTAAAAATTCGGTTCGATGTATTTATTGTCTGGTTTTAAAGACTTGGTTTGGATCAAGTTATCTGACATTAATCCTTTTGTCACTAAAATGTTTTCGGGAGGTGCTCATAAAAAGCATTATTCTTATTGACATCATATGTATATGATTAATATCAAATTTTGCTGAAGCCATCTTGAACAATATATTAATTCAAATAATTCGCTCCATCTAATAATAAAGATTTATTTTTAATAGAAAAATAACTTTCACTATATTGTATTGAAAAAGAATTTAGATGGACAACTGGAACACATAAAGCCTAAGTATTCTATTGGCAGTTGTGACCCATCTTGAATATGCAATTTTTCCTTACTGCATGCACATTTCAAAGTGTTATTTGAAATTTGCTCAATTGATCTGATTTTTGTTTGTCAGCAACAGGTACATTTTCGATAACAGGCGAAAATTGAAAAACATTGATATTTTCACAATCAGTCATGTCCATACCAATGGGGCCAGAATATTCACGAACGTCGCGTCGCTAAGTAGATCCATCTAGATTGGTAAAATGATGTCTAAGTGACATTTCGTTCGCATGAAGTAAACCCACTGTAATTATCGACCTAGTTCCATTTCTAGCTCCTCCTTTCCAACTCGTATTTGTGGAAGTACAATACTACCATCACATTGACTGCAGAAAATAGTTTGTAAATCGTATCACTTATTTTTAAAAAAAGCCTAAAATTGGATTGCATTTGTCTTTCCTGTACCAATCTTTGGAGTTACGTGACCTGGAATTTTAATTGTGGTTCTAAAAGAATTGGAGTATGCCCTTCTAGATTGTTCTAGACCTGTTTATGATAAAGAAGCTAATGTTTTTTGTCAGAAATAAGGGTCTTATCTTTTATTCCATCACCATTATTTTGGTCAGAAGAACTGTTTCTTGATTTCAACAAAACTCAATTTATTTTGTTTTTATCAATAACAAGAGTGATATTATCGGTTCTAAGCCAAACTCTTGCTATCGATGGGAGAGCAAGTAAAATGCGCCTAAAATATGTATTTGCTAGATACATAAAAATCTTAAGAGTACAAAAAATATAATATGTATTTGCTCATATTATATTTTTTGTACTCTTAAGATTTTTATGTATCTAGCTGATAGTCCCTGGTAGCTAGGCTTTATACAAAAATTATTGTCATTTGTAATTTATTTACTTGATAATAAAGAAATAAATAAATAAAATAAATGCGCCTAAAAATTAAACTGTGCTAAAAACTATAAAATAACTAAATACTTAAAGTTTACATATGTCAACAGGGACTAACTTTAATAAACAAATATTGGAAATACAAAAAGGAAAAAAGAGGCTAGGATGCGACACACACTGATAACTTCCCATCCCTTCTGTCGATTTGGCTTGCTTAGAAGGTTTCTAGGTTTTCGTGTTTTGGTAAAAAAGTCGTCAGCTGAATTATTCTTAGAGAATTAAAAATGTTTGCATATGGTTGATTATACAAAAGTTGTGTAACTTTTACGATAGTTATTAAATCAAATTTCTACAAATTCGGGTGCATATGATAGCTAATCTAATTAATATATTGTTCCCAATAGAGTCTGTCACTTTTTTGAGTACATTGTATATTTAAAAATTTCAGAATTTGACTGCAGGAGACTGACGAGTATACACAGTCTTGAAAGTTTAATAATGAAATTCAATACAAATTAGTAAAAATCTCTTAGGATTTAATAATAATCACTTTCAATCACTAAGTAACTTTTGACATTTAACGTAACGTTATTCACTTATCTTTTACTACTTTCACAAAGTTTTACTAAATATTTCTAAGTAATCCACAAACAATAATTTAATAGAAATCTACCAATATTCATTTTAAAAGTATTAATGGTCATGAAATGAAGAACAATAACTGACACAGGGCTGATGCCATAGGACTGACGAAAAGGACGAAATTTCAGATTATAATCAGGACTATTGTTTTTTTTTTGTAATTTCGAATATTAACATACAACTTTTTAACAAATCAAAGTCTAATACCTTTGTATAAATAAAAATAAACTTTAGATTAACAAAAGAATAACGACTCACCATAGCACTGAAGTGTTGACGGGCCTAGCAAGTGTTTTGTATAGACAACAAACATAACCCAAATTCTGGTACAGTAAAGATGGCTGTCAAATTGTGCGACTTGCAACTTATTTTATTACCAATATTAAAATTAAATTTGACGTTGAGTCGGCCATATTTCGCACTAATTTTAAACTAAAAAAACACACAACGGACCGACGAATGCAACTGAACACAAAATTTCTTATTTGTTTTAAATAAACTGGAGAAGTGGAGAACACAAGCATTATGAAAGTTATAGTATATTTACCTCACAGATTGTAGTAAATTGATAAGTTTTCTCAAATCAATGATAATATTAGACAGTCACTTTATTGTTATTCTCCGGGGTTGTGACATGCCACAATAATATAATAACAACTTTTATTCAAAATGAAGAACTGAAATTGGTTGACTAAATAAAAGTCTTTCCATTGTTTTAAAATAAATTGTAATCTCAATAAAAATACGACTTTTTTATATATTTGTATGATAAAATAGTTTGATTTCGAAATGTATAAATTACATACATACCAAAGGTTAACGAGACTTTTATTCAAAAACAAATTATTACCTATTTTAGTAGCGTTTCTTAAAAGTTATTATTTATAATATAAACAAATAAAAAATTGTATAAATGAAATTAATTTTAAGCGAATGTTTTCTTTATTCACGACTGAAAGCAATATTTTTTTTATAAAATAAAATTAAATTGAAGCCAAATTCTTAAATTTTTGAAAAGATATTTGAGTCGAGAATCAATCAATGTTTACGAACTTTTATTATTTTTGTGTCAATTCAATTTTTCTCAAAATTTTACCAAAAGTTCAAAACAATATTTTTTATACGATAAAATAAGTTCAAAGAAAAAATCTCAAATTTTTGAAAAGATGTTTGAGTCGAAATTAAATTTGTACCAACTTTGAGCAATTCAAAAAATGTTGCCACATGTAAAAGCGTTATTCTTTAATGAATACAATTATCTTTAGGGCAATATCATTTTTCGTTCGTTAGTTTTTTTTTTTATTAACAATGTTTTTTTTTATAGTATGCGTGCATTTAAGGGGTTATGAATACCCTTATAATGATTGAACACAGTGCGCTCAATTAGAAAAGAAGAAACCGATGCACATCGATTTTGAATGTCTGCACATCTTAATGAGTGGGAAATATTGAACCTGGTTAAGCATTCCACATTCGTGCAGTGCGGCTAAAGAACGAATGCATATACTTAACAGTACGCCCAAAATTGGGCTCTAGGGTAAACTGTTGGACATTCCTAGCAATACGGGTATTAAATACGGTTGAATTGTTTGAGGGGAGAAATGCAACTGGCTATTTGAATAGAGCATTGTTTATAAAAGTAACGATAAAACAATGACAGACATGAGACCTTGCGGCCGCGGAGGTATGTTATTTCAGCAACTCCCTAAATATGAGAGTTATACACAAGTTTTGGACGAATAAAAGCTTTGTAAATTATAACCACATTAAAACGGAGAAAAATACTTTTTGCATAGTTGGAGGAAACCTCCACAACACAACACTCCACAACAAGTGGTTTGTGATGCACATAGCGGACTGTTAGTTGTTCAATCTCCTCGATGCATGTACAATCCATGGATAGCAGCATTGGGGGCTTTTGAGTCCCCATTGAACAATGCTGTCAAGATCAGAATTTAATGACCTTATCATACGCTGTCGTTGGTAGTCCACATCCGAAGAACAAGGATGAAAACGAATATGAAAAGCAGAGGTTACTGTCATCAGCGAAACAATGTAGTGGATTGAAGGTTTCAGACAAAAGATCATTTATAAAAATACGGAAGAGTTTTGGAGAAAAAACGGAGCCCTGGGGCACATTTTTTGCGGTAATTTCTGGTCATGTTTAATATTAAATTAAATTGAATTCGCTATCGTTATTGTTTGATAGGGATTGTTTAGATTTTAAGGGCCGATGTTGAATTTGAACCACACCTAAGCGTCAAGAAATGTGCATATTTAATGTTGTTCAGTATTATTATGAAAATGGGCGTTTAAATCAACATGTATATTGTGCACTTCGTGTTTTTACGGTCAATTTAATCGTATAAAATTGCGTACAGTGCGTTCGTACTGCAGAAAATGTTGCAGCTATTTACGATAGTGTGGCTCAAGAGCCTTCAAACTCAACTCTTCATCACGCCCAACAATTTCACCTCTTGCGGTCGTCATTGATAAACATTTTGCAAAAAGGCTTGCATTTGCAGGCTAACAAGGTCAGTTGACTTAAGCCTTTTGATCATTTCAAGCGTCGACAATAGTTGGAATGGTGGCAAGAAATGGCAATAGTGGATGATAGGCACATTTTACGCTCAGTGAATTCGTCTCAATAAGCAGAAATCCCGCATTTCATCGGTCGAGTGATAATCCAAGAGTTTTGTCAAAAAACCAATGCACCCACAAAGAGTGACTGACTGTTTGGTAAAGTTTATGGGCTGGCGTATTTTATGTAAAATGAGGCCGGTCAGAGATGATAAGAAAACTTTGTTCAGCCCGAATTGAAAGATATGGATGTGGACGATATGTGGTTTCATCAGGACGGTGCCACACAGTTAACAGAGCAATGGCTCTTTTAAGCGAAAAATTCAATGGCCATGTCAATTGACCGCCAAGATCATTTTATTTGACACTGTTGGACTTCTTTCTTTGGTGTTATTTGAAATAAAAGGTGTTCTACCTATACATAATTGAACTATATATTAACATTATCATAATAAAATAAATGGCAATAAATTCGTAAATAATTATTTTTTAATTTAAAATCAACATCGCCTCTTACAAAAAATTTAGTCACACAAATTGAATGAGCTCTTTTCTTCAACATTTTTGACTGTTTCCATTTGTTCTTTATTAAAAATTATAACCAGTGCTCTTTTAAAAAAAAAAATCGGCAATAAATTTTATTTTAGCCTCAACTTCCGACACAAGGTGTCACCTCCTTGATAAATCAAGCGGTATTTGAAAAGAAAAACATCACTTCTGTGCTTTAAAGTCCGTTTTCCTCTTTTGCCTTATTTAAAGAAGCGCAACGCTTCAGAAATATTCAAAACATTGCCATATAAATTAAATATACTTTGACTTTAGTTCTGTCCAAAATATCAAACCTTTTGTGTTGTACCTTATGCTGTTTATAGCTTCCAATGAGTCTCTTTGCCTTCTTTGGTCCACATGAAGTTTTTGTATATTTATACCTACTCTCATTTAGTTCCCTCCCTCTATGCAGAATACTTTCCATAGTTCGGTCTTGTTTGTCTTTTAGGATTCTTAAGTTTTATGAACTCCTTCCAAACCCTTTCTGAATTGATTGAACAATAGCTTAGCTATGGGACATCTATCTTCGATCAAACTTATTGTCTTCCATTCACTGTATCATTTCCTATTCTACGAGCAACGTTTGACAACGTATGGGCACTGGGCACAGGTATAATCGTATTTTGTGGCATCCTAACCTATTATAAAACATTTCAAATAGATCCTCTCTCGGCTTCTTGACCAATATGCGTTCCAATTCAATTTCTTAATATCGATATAACATTTCATTTCAATTGAATTGCGTTGTCGTCGCAGCGTAGTCGTCTTCGGTTACGGAATCGCGTTCGCGTATCATCCCATGATCATCTTCTTCGCCGTTCGTGTCGTCGTGGACGGTCATCTCCATTTGCGTTGAATTGCTCGCAACGTTTCCGCATAGATAGTATATGAAATTGTTGAGAATTGCTGCCCCGATTGGACCGAATTTCAATGTTTGAACAAATATGGATCTGACGTGTGTGATCTGTGGGATCTGCTTCCACTCTTTATACGCGAGTATTGTAAGCCTACATATAATTTTTATATGAAGTGGAAGCCCACCTCGATTGCCAACCGATTTACGGCTGTCGTCTTCGAGTCAATTCGGTACCGCATTTATGTCCAAAATTATGCTATCGAGACGGTCGGAATTTGCTGATGTTTTCAAAGGAGTATCCCGCCAAATGAAACGGACTACTGATGCTGATGCTGGCTCTTGCGGATTCGATTGGAGGCGAACTCTTTGGCTCACACAGAAGTAGAGGAGCCACCTGATATGTGGACACGCCAAGAACCTCCGCATGCGCGACAGGAGTAGGCACAAGCACAAGGCAAGGCTTACAATCCGGGTGCAGTTAGTTATGTATAGTATGGGAATATAACGATTTATTTTTTTATTGTCTTATTTATACCAACTGTCAAACTGGTATAAAAGATTGGTGCACAATATTCCTTCCTTGACTCGATTTCCATGCTCCGCATCCGTATTGCAATGCAATTGTTCCTGAGCCGTCGACTCTTACCGTCTTTAACAACGTGGACCATTGGCCAAAGAACGACGACGACCGTCAATAATATTGTCATTGGTCATTTTTCGATTTGTTTTTGGATATTGCTGAGGACTGTTATGGTTTTGTGCACAATGACTTATATGGCTAATGGTTGAAGTTCAGTGCACAGTATCAGCTTTTTATGATGATATTCCAATGGATTACTTAATGTCACATAAAGAAGATTGTTCTCAGAGCTGGAAAAACATTGTAAGATGAATATCGATCTCTTTTTGTTAATAAGAGTGAGGTGTTAGAAGTCAATATTCATAAATATTGGAGACAACTACGAAACATAGAAAAATAAGAGTTTCCTTTAATTTTTAACTTTTTGAAAAAACGCAGTTTTGGTCTTGGGTTGAATACCTGCTTGTGTCACCCATTGATGGTATGTCCCTTTTCGAGCAATTGACAAATCCTCCAAGAGTAATTATTGTTATGAAAATTGCTTTCTCAAATAAGCCGTTTGGATTCGGCAAATAAACTGTAGGTCCACTCCATCCCTGACATGACTAGTACACAGAATTGTTTGAGAGTTGTAAGCCACTAGGCCTGGGTCTCTATGGACTGTTGCGCCACCTTCTTACTTCATTTATCATGTAAGCAACTTAGTTCTGATTGTTGTTTTTGTAAAGATCTCAATTCTAGAAACGTGCATCCATATTGTTTAAAAGTTTTGTGCGCCTTTAATATGCCAAAGACAAAGTGTGAGCATTTGAAAAGGATGAAGAGTTTGGAAAGAGGTGTTCGTGTACATTAGTTTCGATTTTCTGCGGATTGCAATAACTTTGAAAGATAGTGCGTGGCAAGGCATTCCACATTCACGTAGTACGGCTAAAACCGAATCCCTGTATTTTCGAGATTTGGTTCAATGGTAAATGGATATATATTCCTAGAAGCGCAAGGATTAGAGTTACATACTTTAAGGGTAGAATACAACTGGCTATTTGACTTAAACTGTCCACGAGATTTAAGTAAGTTGCTGGAGCACCAGCCCACAGATAAGAGTTATGGCTGAATCACAAACACGCTTCAGCTTCCGCTTCACCTGACGTTTACGAGTTCAGCCATAGGAATTCAATGCATGCTATCACAATGGAGCTTCGACCTCAAGTTTTGTTTGACAATCGTAAGAGAAGAACGTAATGTAACGTAATGTGAATCCAAGCGGGAGCTCTAGTTCAATTATCTGAACTTTTGCTTTGTCTGACAGCTCAACAGCTGTAAAAAATGTCAACAAACAAAATATTTGCTCTTTGGTGGGATGAAATAATAGAAATGTCATTCAAAGCAACCTCGAAGCAGTCCCACCGTAACGCAGACGAAGCCGAAGCTAAAGCGTGTTTGTGTTTTAGCCATTACACTCAAGTTTTGGACTCAAATACATTAGTGTTTTATTGGCTACAGTAAATTCGGAAGGAGATTCACATTTATTTCAAGGTTTCAGGAAATGGGAAAGAGCGAAGGAGACAAAACGGATACCAGGAAATGGGAAAGAGCGAAGGAGACCAAACGGATACCTGGAAAATAACAGCATTTATTTTGTGGGTTTGTAACTTGTATCTATGCTAAGCAGGTAGAAATGGCGATCTCAAGGCAACCTAGCCTGAGATCCAATTAGTGCTGTAGTGCGCCGTTTTGATATCTATCATAAGCAACTTGTATTAAAAGGTTGGAAAGAAAATTTGTAATAAAATCAAGAAGGGATTTGGCGATACCAAAAGGACGAATTTTAGTTAGAAGAGAAAGTTGCCAAACCTTTTCAAAAGAATTTCAGATATCAATTGCAATAATAAGATTATTTTTATCCAAAAATATGTTAAGATGATGACCAATGGACCTTTTTACTAGAAAAGCCATACTGCATGGTCATTAAGAAGTGATTTAGTGCTCTCTATCGATATTCTGAAGGAGAAGAAGAATTGTTTTAAGATCTAGTTTAAAATGGTTTTGAGTTTGCAGTGTTCCAGAAATTTAATTTAAATATCAATAACGTTGTAATTATTAATTTAAAACTATTTTAATATAGTTTAAAGGTTTATACAAAAACTTAAAACTCCAAACCCCTTAAATCCAAATTTGTCCTTAAATTTGTTGTTTTGCAAAACTTAAGTTTCAAAATGGTTTTGTTAAACTTTTTTAACAATGGTATAATGTTTCGTTAAACTCTTTTTTGTTTTGTAGGGTTTTCCAATAAGAAAAATATTTTGAAACATACAAGAAACAAGACATTATCTTTCTTGTGTCCTTAATAAAAAAAAGCCTTTAGTAAATGTGTTTTTAAAATGGCTGTACATTTTTGTCATGTTTTTTTTTTACCGACATTTTTTACCAAGTTTTAGAAATGATATCATGATGGAGTGAATTAAAAAAAATTGTAAAACCTCGTTAAATACAACACCGAAGCAATAATTAAAGTATAATTTGCATTTTTCACAGATTTGTAGACAGTCTAGACACTATAATTATTTTGTCTTAAAACATCTTAATGATATCTTTGCTATTTATAGTGAAATATTTGCAATCTCCTCTCAAAATATCTCATTGCATTCGCAAGCAAGTTTATCGTCTAAATTATTCTCTAAAGACACTTAAACACGAAATGGTAGCGATGAGTGAACATATTTATCGCATGATATTTATGCAAATGGTGGTTGTTGTTAAACATGTTACACTTTTTTACCCAAAGCAACAAAAATAAAAGATACAATTTTATCCGAACGTAGCGAAAAATGTGTGTGTGCTGTGTTAATAAAAACACCATAGCCAACTCATATCCTTCAAGGAGTTGGTAAAGTATAGAGTATTATATACCAGCCGATCGATATCCAGCTAATAAATAGGAGCTTGTGTTGAGACTTGCCCCAAGGAAGACTAAGACTATATTCCACTTAATAGAGAAGTTTAACATGTTTGTTTATTGAATTAATATTTAATATCGAGACTCTTGTAATGCCGCCTGCTGATTACGGAGTAGGTAAGTACATATATACGATATAAAAGTGCAGCAGTCGGTCTCGGTATCACCTAATAGCTCCCTTTTTACCGCCTGTAAACTGCATGCTTCGGTGGTGTGCTGTGTGCAGTACTTACTAGACAACTGCAACACTATTTATTTCTTTTTGTTTTGTGTTGGACTCTTTGGTTCTTGAGTTCTTGAAGGTATGGTATCCGAATTGCAATTTCCACTGAAGAAGATAAGTTCTGGAATAAATTGTTAGCCAGGAGATGGTGTTGATGTTGTTTCTTCTTAGTAATAAGATACTGTTGATTTTTTTAACAAAGTTATGAAGGGCTTTAAATTCTGCCCAAAAATGATAAGTTAATTGTAGGAATCAAAAAATTAGTAATATTTATTTTTTATAGTAAATAGTGAGGGTTTGATAATGATCATTATCGCGTTAATTATTCAGAACTTCAATGATAGATTTCTTGAGTTTAATTCTAATCCTGTCGAAATAAAGAGGTTGATTTCGGAAAAAGAAGAAATCGAAGGAATTGGCATGCTACAAAATTTCCTGATGTTAAGATGTCCTTGAACTGTCAAAACATCGAATTAAATGAAATAATAAGTCGGTTTAAAAATAATTTACTTTGTAGATTTCTCAAAAGTCTAACGACACATGCTTGAACCGAATACTCATTATGGGAAGCAGCAAAGCATCTTAAAGGACTCCGAGCACGTAGCACGACACTAAAATCGTAAAATAGCAAATGAATCGAGTACCGGTAGTAAAAAGCTGAACGCATGGTTTTGAAGACGGTCTTGAACCACTTCCAGCTAAGACGGCTACATATACAAGCATGTGACAACATAAGCTATCTAAGTAAAAATCACCGGAGCATGATTCTATCACTGCTCAAATTTTGATGATAAACGCATAAACCTTAAACAAAGATAAATATCTACTTAGTCAAGATTTGTCACTATGGACTTGAAATCAGACTTAAGAAAGACCTTCCCACAAAGAACTACAAAATAATGAATTCATTTGTTACGAACTGACTTCTTAGACCGTGGTATGAACAGAATTACTTGGAACTTAAGAAAAAAGAAGCCGATTTACCGCAAGGAAGTGTCCTATGAATGACCAATCTTGTATCTTTTTTATGCAGTTAGTTTTTGAACGCAAAAATAACGCATTAGACAAAATAAAACAAGATCGACGCACATACATTTAAAAAACTTGAGTATACACTGCCAACCACTAGGATGACGCCTTAAATTTTTTAATAGATTATCGCTTTTGATAGCTTTTGGGATTGTTGTACCCGGAAACTTTTACTACCTGTGAATAGTTACGTATTTCACCTAAAAATTCCTAAAATTAAAAATCATTTCTCAATATCTAATAACAAAGTACTAAAAAGGCTAAAAGTACTAAAAAGTCCCTTTAGGGGTTTACTCTTGCGATCTCTTAAAAATGTTTGCATAGAATATCTAAACCAGTGTTGAAAAGACCTGTTTTAAATTCATTTAAAAAAACCATAGGCTTTGAAAAGACTTTTATAGCGACAGAAACAGCAAAAATAGATGCTCTGAAAGATTTACGACACTCAGGAAATGAAATAGCAAGGAGACTTAACAGAAAAGCGTTGTCTTTTCGGGTGAAAAAAAAGTTTACCCTTGACGTATTCTCATGATATAGGAAAGAATGATTTTATATTGGAATGACATCATAGTCGTAATTTAGGTGTAAGGGTGCAGTGAGGAGCTATGAATTACTATCGCACAATCGACTTTAAGCTTTGTAAACAATAACGAACAGGAACAAATATTAATGTTTAATCGAACAATAGTTACGGTAAACTTTGTTATTTCATAGGCTCATAGAAGTACCTTCGACTTACTTACTTAGTTAAGGTGGCGCTACAGTCCTGTGTGAACTAGTTCCTCACCCAACAAACTTCTTCATCTAGCTCGGTCCCTAGCTAGATGTGTCCAGTTTCGCGCTCCAAGTTGGGTGAGGTCACCTTCCACTTGTGCGCGCCACCTGATCCGCGGTCTTCCTCTACTGCGCTGTTCCTAGGGTGTGGATTCGAAGACTTTCCGGGCCGGAACTTTGATTTCCATTCCATCTTATCCTCCACTCCACTTCTGTGCAAACGAGACAGTAGATCACTCGAAGAACTTTTATCTCGATCACAGCGCATTGCCTTGTCTAAAACTTTTTTTGACATCAAAAGGTTCTGTTAAGTTGTTTCCAACCTTTATGAAGCAGCGTGAATTCTCCATGGTCATCCTGCATAAATTGACGAGTTTAGCAGGGGTGCCAAAAATAGACAGCTCGTCATATGCAGCTTTGAAATCGATGACAAGATGGTGGTTATCGATTTGCTGGTCTTGGTTTTTTTTTCCAGGATCTGCCTTAATGTGAATATTTGATCGACTGTGGACTTTCCTGGTCTAAAACCACACTGATAAGGACCTATCAGGTTGTTGACGATGGGCTTTAGACGTTCATATATTATTGTAGAGAAGATTTTATAGGCGATGTTAAGAAGACTGATGCCTCCATAGTTATTGTAGTTTAGAGGGTCTCCTTTTTTCAGAATTTTCATCAGCCATGCTTCCTTCCGACCATATTTTACACATAAGTTAGAACATGTTCCTAACAAAATTATCTCCAGCTGCTTTGAAGTGCTCGGCATTCAAGACATCTTCACCAGCGGCTTTATTAGACTTCAGCTTAGATATGGCAATGTTTACTTCGTCTAAGCCGGGAAGACGGGATTGTTGGCTTTCGTCGCCTATTTTGAATGGATCATCCTGTCTGACAGCGGAATTCGGTTCGTCGTCGCCATTAAACAGTCTACAGAAGTGGTCCTTTCATATCCTCATTATTGACTGCGATTCCACTATGATGATTCCACTTTCGTCTTTGCAGCCTTTGGTTCTATGTTTATGGACTTCTTTGACCGCACGCTTCTCATGCTCTCTCTTTTTCCTTATGAGAAGTCAGTGCTCATCTTGCCTCTTCTGCTCATAGAGCTCTCGTCCTTCTATACAGCACCACTTTACGTGCCTGTTGTTTTGCTGAATTTACCTGCTGACATTCCTTATCAAACCAGGGTTCCTTGTTGGTGGGTGCTTGAAACCCAGCACGACCGAAGCAGCTTCTCTAATTGCACCATGGCAATATTGCCACTAGTTTACAACACATTAGGTTGGCGGCAAAGAACTTCGAGAGAGTTTCCTTGTAACTCCTTGTTTTGTCTTAGGTCTGGAAACCCGAAGCGGCTACAACGAGGTAGTGGCCCGAGTTAATATTAGCTTTTCGGAAAGTTCGGACATCCATGATGCTGGAAGTTTGTCTGTCATCGATTGCAATAGGGTCAATATTGTTGAAGGTAGATTGATCTGGAGAAGTCTAAGTTACTTTGTGGATGTTCAGGTGTGGCAAACGAGTACTTGCTACCATGACGTTTCGCCCCGCAGCTAAATCTATGAGCCTGAACCCGTTTTCAGAATTGTTCTAATGCACACTGTTTTCCCGACTATTCCACCAAAGATGTATTCCCTTTTAATATCGTAGCTATAGGACACTGCTCATTCGTTTTGTCGAAGAACATATCTTTGGTGTTGTCATCCTTCTCTTCTGAGGTGGCGTGCGCGAATATCAGGCTAATGTTACCGAAATTAGCTTGATGCGGATGGTCGTAAGGCCTATACCTCAAAACTTGTTGCCAAAGTCTGGCTCCAATGACAAAGCCGCAACCAAATAAGCGCTATTGGTTTTCTCGGTAGCAATCACCATAGTAAATGTCAAAGTTTTCTATCCTCTTTTTTCCCGGATTTCCTACGCTTCCATCTATTTAAGGAGAGGTGCCTTAGTAGAAACACTTCTTTCCCCTCTCTCTCGTTTGCTACCCCCAACATCTTTCCACTGGGGTTGAAACCCCGGGTACTAGGCATACGATCCCCATGATGAGTAAAAATGCTAAAAAATACCCAAAAGTTAAACAATACTAAATTTTTAGAGTCATACATTTAACAGGAGCAAATTCTAATAAAAATAAGAAATCATACCTGAGTTTTCGAAATCCATAACTTTGTTATAATAACACACAAGGAAATGAAAATATTGACCTTACAACTTTATTTTCCCTGTGTACATGTACTGCGGCTAGAGATTTAGCTACAGATATATGTATTGTCAAACGGTGTGCTTTTGGGAGTTAAAAAGGGTAACATTAAAAACTGGAAGCATTCTTCTTACAATCGACAAGCTGTTTTTTTTGTTTATCGTAAGTTAATAAAATCGACTTTTAGCCGAATAAAACCTATATATGATTTAGATTTTAGGAACCTTGAAACGTCGAGAAATTTAAAAATTTTCTATTTCACAAATCGGACCGACAATAGTATTTAGCACTTACCTATTTCAACAAATAATTCTTCATTCCTTTACTTCTTTCTCTGCATTTAAAAAGATATGGAATGATTAAGCTTATAGCTTTTTTGAAATACAAAAAAAATCCATAATCATTCAACGATTTATGTCCAGAGCACGTGAGGAATTCCTTTCTGAGTATGGTATGGTGACTCTCTAAATTAAAACATTCCAATTGGTAATTTTCCTTCTTCCAAAAATGAAAACAACACAAAATGGAGAAAAAAGCAATCCAATCTTAAATGAACAAATAAAAGGAAATCAAAAAATTGAATAATTCATTCGATCAAAGATATAAACGCGAACGATATAATTACTGATCCAATTCCATGTTGAAAATGTCATTATCATGTCAAGATGTGGAGACAACGTCCTCTGTCCATCATCATCATCGTCATCATCATCATCAGCAGCGGTTGCAGCAGCAGCAGCAGCAATAACAGCAGAAGCATCAAGCATGGTCTTGGTCGTGTGACATTGTGGTGTGCATTATCCGCTTTGTATTTATTATACAGAAATTTATAGAAAACATCACAAGAGAAGTATGAGGTATGAAGTGATGACTCTAATGATAATGACTGTCTGGAGCTCTATAGAAGAGACCTATTTGAAGCTGGACTATGAAGCTGGAAATATTGTTCAATTGGTCGTATGTTACTTCGCTTATAGGTTATACCATCATCATCATCAACATCAACATGATCATCTTCATCATAGAAAACAAACGTGATATTCTTTCAAACGTTCATTTCTTACTCGTATCGTACGAACGTAAGTATAAACTCGTATAAGTCAGTCATTCAGTCAAGTAAGTCAGAGTTTGAGAAGGATAAGACAAGTCATCACTTAACTTCGTTCGGACATCATAAAATTGCTTTGCCTTATAGCAAAAGGCAACATAAATATTTTATATGTAGTACTTTGCTCCTTGATGAAAACTAGACAGGGTGTTATATTCTCTAGCCTCATTAAAGACTTTTTAAATAATAGCCTGTTTAAATCTTTGTTTACAAAATTTAAAGAATTTCTACCTTTAATGAATACAGATCTTGTAGCCGAGATCCGTTAATTGCATGCTGAATGTAAGGAAACGAGAGTCTTCTTTTGAAGTTGATTTAATAGCTAAGAGTAACTTATAGCAAAAGTCAAACAAAAGGATGTCTTTTAAATTAATTTAGAATCAAACATATTTCTGAAAACATTGGGATGATGTTTAAACTTTCAGCTTAAAACTAAACTGACAAAGAATATACTAACATGCCACTTCAAGTTGACACAAATTTATATTGTTTTCTATTTACTTAACATTTCTACTAAATAAATGTTTAACAGTCTTTGATTTCGTTACACCCTGTTGTCAAATAGGTCTTAGGACAATTTTCTTGTACATATTTCCTTTGCTTTTTTATGAACCGCAACTCTATGTTAGTAAGATAATTGCTCAAATCACTGGAGATACTGGGCCATTGTCTTTCGGACTGTATGATATAGGTCCAACAAAAATATTTCCCATTTTATAAAGAATGCGATTCTTGTGTCGGAATTGGACTCTGCCTTCTTTCTTTCTATATACATGTATAAATTATATATGGAGTGTGTGGAGCACTCTAGTTATGGCAACAATGAAATTAAATTGATGTCCAGAGATGGCAAACCACTTAAGTAAAAAAAACATTGGAATTGTTTTTCTAGATCACTAAGGTGCACTTCATAAATAATGTAACTATAGAAGGTAGGTAAGGTTTATAGAAGATCTACAAAAGCAGACGATCACTACGACGACGACGACGTGTGTACAAACGTGCGATTAAGTGCGAGCTTGTGCGCTCACGCACTCAAGCATTTCACTTTAAAGGGCATAAAATATATTACATATATCTTCGTATTATGTAAAAGGCGACAATTGGTTTAATAAATTATCGCAACAATTTCATGCGAAATTAAATGCGAAGTCGAAACGAACATGAAAACGCAGAAAAACTGGAACGAAATCAAATGAGACAAGTTTGGTTTAAGATCAACTTTTTTTGTTGTTAAATCAATAAAATAAAATGGGTTTTGGTGTTGGTTTGTCTTTGGGTTGGCGTGAAGGCCAGTTTATTAGTTTAAGTTAATAAACTCTTGAGCAATTTTTGTTGTTGTTGTTAATTTTTTTTTTGAGATGGCAGTCCTTCTGTGGTGACATTTTTATTGTTAATTATAATTTATGTGCAACAAATGGAGAATGCGTGTTGAAGATCATTGATTTTAAGGTCTTGAATATGGGCTTCCTAATCAGTTAACTACGTAATTGACGGTCTGTTTTAAAAGTTAATTAGCCATTAATTAAATATATATAACATGAGAGTTTTTAAGAAGTTATTAGCGATAGGGGACTTTTTATATTTGAAAATTTGTTGGTGTTATTTTTCGATATTTGAAATTTTGAAGGTGTCATTTGCTTGTTTCCATATCCACTTTTGAATTATTGTACAAATTCAAAAATAAGCCATTAAATATCTGACTACTATCCCCAAAACGACATTAAGTAATCAAGTAAAAATAAATTATTTAATTTTTTTTCGAGTTCGTACATCAACTCTTTTGTTTGGATATCAAAACAGAGTAGGATTATGTTTATTATTGTATATTTTAATACAAACTAGCTGTTCCACCTTAAAGGCAATAAATAAACATATTTTTTAATCTCACATTTTAATTTTTGTTAGAAAATACAAAAACAAAAAAACCAAGTTTCGTCTTTTGATGAGAAAAAATTACAGAAATTATTTGGAAATGATATCAATCCGTTTGATTCATCGACAGGTACTTGACCATTACCGATAGTCAGCAATTGCTTAAAAAAATCTTCAGCAGATCATTATGCAATGCAACGCTCATGTTTGTTTTCCGCTGCAGTTTCTTTACATTGTGCCATAGAAGCAACGATTTGAGGCAAGCGTTTATTTCGTCGGCAGTAGTAGATCTTGAAATTTTTGGCAGTGCTTAGTGTTTGCAATATTACACTTTGGTTCTTCGATAGTTTGAAGATTAAACGGTCATTTTAATGCTAAATAAGCAGTACGGCATCCTTCTAACAATGTGGCTGCTATTTTAGAAGAAACAACTGCAACCGGTATGTTGGATCTCGCACGAACGAACACTAGGAAATATGAACCATCATTTTCATCATCACTTGCTTTCATTAAATTATCATAAACTTCCTTTTGGTAGGAATTCAGCAGGGCTACATTTGTTTCAACTACTAAATCTTATTCCTCGTAATCATATTCACGTTCCCGTTCCTATTTTCGATTATATGCGTCATTCATTTCACGATTTGGCGGTGGAATTCCTAACCTAATCAAAAACCGCGCATGAGGTAACACATATCTGCAATCAAGAGTAAAATAATAGAGCAAGATTTATCTCTTCATTCATTTCAATATTGTGATTTTTGGAACTGACAACAATTTTATGTAAAATATCTTCTGACTTATTATCCTTGCATTTGGCCCAAATCTTACGTGGGTTTGACAAAGAGCATGTTGCTATGATGAAAGATGATAGCAAATAATGTGCGTATCTGACTAGGAGATGCAGAGATAACGGCTTCAGCGATTGTTCAGTTCTTCACATGCAGCACGATGTATTGGGAATATTTGCTCATTAACAGTCCGTAGAGTATCAAATGACATAAGCCCATATAGAAACATTCATCATTCTGGATACCCAGAAACCGCATCGCCTTGCTTCCGCTTTTGAAAATTCTTCAATGAAGCATTCCAAGTATAATAACGAGGCATCCCCGAGTAAGGCAAAGTTCGTTCAAATGAATCGCTTTGGCAGGTTGCAAAGCAACTGGTCAATGTAGTTGCTAGAGGTGTCTCAGCACGTTGCATAGCAATTATAGGCGTGAAATATACTCTTTGACCATTCTCCAGATGCATCGCCAAATGCACAACAATAGGATTAGGTTCGTAAATAGGGAATGCAAATATACCCCAAACCGCTTCATTACAGTTCACATAACGACCGACTCGATAGCGTGAAATTTCATCGTTGGTATTTGAGGATTGCAATTCAAAAACCCCAAATCGCTGCCTTTCGATACACATTAGCAAATAAATGGTATGGACTATAATGAAATGCACTAGTAAACGTTGAAATGTGCCTTGAACGTTTAAGAAATAAGCAGCAAATATGGAACAATCCAGCATTTGTCGACAACGAAATCCATTCTTTTCATTTTGTTTAACAGTTTGACTGACGTTTTATGTCAAGTCATACGGGACCGCTGTAGTACGGGATAAACAGTATCCAATGTCCGTTTCCTGGCTACCTACCCACCAATTTTCAGCAATATTGGTACAGAACTTCTAGAGTTATAAATGACTTTTATATTTGTAAGATATGTTCTGATGAAGATATTTTACTTTGTTCCAGCTCAAGTGTATCCTTTGTGGAAACCAAGGACATCCGGCTAGCTATAAGGGTTGCCCTAAGGCCCAAGAAATAAAACAAAAACAGGCCATTCATAAAGTCGAAGGAAGTTGAGCAGCTCGACAGGCTCCAACACAAAAATTCGTAGATCCCAAATTTTCCAACGCCCAGGGAATGGAAAAACGAGACAGGTTCCACCAACAGTTACCCCAAAGGCCCTTGTGCCTAAGGCACAGAGGTGCAGCCTGACATTGTAGCCTTGTTGTTGAGCATTCAAGGTCAACTATCAGGGCTTCAAAGTAAAATGGAGGAGCAAGGCAAAAGGGTAGATCATCTCTACCCTTTGTTGCCTGGCCTGGCGCAATTAAGACCGTAATAGTCCCGCTGCTGGAAACGCACCTAAAAGCCCTAGCTGTGAATGTAAATTCACTGATTAAGATTGAACGAAGAGCCAACATGTTCCAATTGTTGAAAGACTACAGTCCCGATGTGCTTATGGCTAGCGAAACTAAGCTAAACCACAAACGCAAATTGACTCATAAAAATTGCAATATCGTAAGAAGAGACCGGCCCGACTCCACTCAAGGGGAGGTTTCGCTCTCTTTACACGAAAAAGCATTAAATATAAAGTCATATAAAACAATGAATTGCGAAAGCTCAAGACGCTAGAAGTTTTCGTTGTACTCATCTCTCTCACTCAAGGGAAGCGGATGTATATGATTGAATATGGCGTCAACCTGCTGTATACTGAAAAGCCTTCGTTTTCAAGAAGCGCCTCCTTTTTTGATCTTTTACTGTACGACACAAGACTGGCAGTTACAGAAAAATGGGTAATCACCCTCGAAACTGCTTACAGTTGAGTACGACAGTGTTCACTGCGGACTGGCTGCTGTAATACAGATTCCGAACGAACACGTGGAGTTACAATAAGATGCGTGAGTCTCATTTCACCAACGAACTAGCAAGAGAACTTGGTTCGAGTGACAAAGCCTCACCAAACAACAGAAACCTGACAAATCCAGAAATTGACCAACATTTACAACAGATGTATTGACGCACTACATAGGCACAAGAGTGGTTTACTGACAAGACTCAAAACCTTGTACAGACGACTTACAGAAAAACATGACTTGAAGGTAAGGACGCTGAAGTCGTCAATAAATAAAATGCACGACTGGGTCGCACGAACTTGCTCCTGTATGCTAAGAGTATGTTTAAGAAAGTACTTATATAAGAGTTTAAAATATTCCTGTAAAATAAGTTTGTCTTCAAAGATATAAACGCCATTTGATTTGTCTCAAAAAACTCCGCGCGATCTTTGTATATGAAAACCATAGTACTCTCATGAGCAGAAACTTTTTGTGCGACCTGATGCCGAGTCGTTGGCGTGGCGTTAGTATCGAAAGTGGAGAAATTCGCAGCCAGCAGAATAAGGGAGATAATTAATTTTCGACCCAAAAAGTCTACACAATTTCCTTCATTCTATTTGAGTCTATACTTGTATATGTTTTCACATAAAAGAGCTTCCATATGAAGGTTGATGAATTTGTTTTTGTTTTTTTATATCAATGCACTTTATATAAAAAACTGAAAAGTGAAACAAAATGGCTTAATATTGTATCTAATAAGGGGATGAAACAAACTTTTGCATGCTTACGTCAGCTGTGTAGGATCTTTTACCCATATTTGTTTTTATTTACATTCATAAGTCTGCTTTTACTTGGGTACGATTTTTGTATATCAAAAATGGTTTCTATTATGTATAAAGCTACGATGCGATTCATATAGATTCAACTTGTTCCTTCAAAGCTTTTTTCCTTTAGATAGCTTTATAGTAATTTCATATTAGAAGAACTAGGATGGAAAATAAATAAGATAAGAAAGAGGCTGACCATGAATGTCTAAATTGAAAAAGCGATCGCCTATTGGTTGTGTGGTTAGGTAGCAGGTAGATGTCTAAAACGAATAAAGAATAGTTCATTGGCGAGCTTAGCTTTATGCAGACAGTTAGATAAGGACATTTTTTTTGTTCAGCGCAAACATGGAGTTTTTACGTTCAGTTTATTTATTTTGTTAAAGTTTAAATAAATAACGAGCATACGAACAGGTACAAGAAATTGCTATTAATGTGTTGTTTACAGTCAGGCTTTTGTGCGTTTTGGATTTTAGTTAAGAAGTGACACGTAAGCAGTAGTTGTAGAAATTGTACGTAATACCTTTCAAAATAGGTATAATATATTGTGTACCTACGTTGAAAAAGTGATTCTAATAGAAAATACATATACTCTTTCTGGCCCGTTTCTTTAACTTGTACTAAGTATTTATTCTTTTATATAGACTAAGGCAAGTTAAATATGTGTGAAAAAACCTTATTCGTAAAGAATAATATTTTAAAATCACATATACAAAGTTACCAAGATGTTTCTTCTTGATAGACACTTTAAAATAGATTGTTGATTAAATATATCGTATAAATGTGTACCAATGTAATTACAATTTTGTCAAAATAATGCTCTTTCGGGCTCATGCACAGTTAAAATAATTTAAAAAAAATATTTTAAGATTCAAAATTTTACCTGAAAAAAAAGTTTGTCTTCAAAAATTTAAATGCCATTTTATTAATCAAAGAACAGTTGATTTTTTAAATTTTTATTTTGAAAATCTTTAGAGCGGTTTTTTTTTAAATTAATTTTTTATATATAAAATTTTCCAATTTTGTTCTAAAAATATTTTTGGAATGCAGTTGTTTAGTGATTGTAAATATACGTCTTATATTTGAATTTCGTAAAAAATTGCTGACCCGTTTTTGAGATATAGAATTTTGAAAAATAAAAATTCAATATTTTTTTAAAAAGCCAAACAATTAAAAATTGCATTTTTGTTAATCAAATATTGTTAAGGCAATATAGGAGCTTATTCAGAAAAAAAATTATTAAAATCAGTTTATAAGTTGCTGAGAAAATTAAAAAACAAAATAACGGTTCTATGAGCGGTACCTTTCCTGAGCAATAAAAAAAATATGGTTTTCTTACAGAAAGAAGCCAAGTTAAAAAATAAAATTTTAGAGAGAATTAAAAAAAAATCTATCGGTTTGTTTTTGAGAAAATTCGAATTTTCGTTTTTTGACCAAAAAAATTGTATGGTGGCCACTGTTAGTTTTGATCTTAAAAAAAAAAATGAAAAAAAACGCCTAACGCGAATTTGCTCAAAACCTTAACTTCCAAGTTTGAACTCAATCGACCCAATGGTTTAGGCTGTAGGAGCGTGGACAGACAGACAAAACCGACCGGACGGAATCGCGGGACCCACTTTTTTCGACTTCTCTAACATCGTAATATCATGTTTGATTAAAATCTCGAGTTCGAAATTTTGCACGAATGCAAAACTTGCCATATAGTTCCTATATGTCGCAAGTAAAAATGTAAATCTGTTGATTAAGGCGAACTACAGATTATCAATTAACAAGTACTATAACTGCAAGATCCGGTCAGTTAATTCCATTGACCCTAGTATGTTCCAAAAAATCAACAAGATATTCAGGAAAAAAACGATGATGACCTTCCGTGTCTGAAACTCCAAAGAACTGAAAAAAACAGAGACGTACTCAGGACAGCGCAGATCCAGAAGAAGCCATCTTTCACGATGACTTTCATATAATTGAAGATCCGAAGGAAACAGTGGAGGCGTTGGGAACTGCTTTCCAGCAATTGTACAATATGAATGTAAGCATTCGCCCCAACCACGACCTGGAAAACAGAGCCCTACTTAATCATATTTACCTTCGAAATGATATTACCCAATGGCGATCTGAGAACCCCGGTTTCATGTGGTTCGATGACGATTCCTTGGAAACCCGTCAAATCTTCGGTCGATAAGTCTTCTTACGAGTTTCAGCAAAGTTTTCGAATAGGGCTCTTATTAAGTGGGCTGCGGACAACAAAATAATTCTGGATAAACAGTTTGAGTTCAAGGCGGGTCATGACACAATTCATGCTGCGTCTAAACTCGTTTCTAATATCCAGAAGTCGGAGGCAATTTCGTTCCGGAACCGTTGGCTAGGGCCATGAGGGATACGTGCAAGAAGAAGAAGAGCAAAAGTGTAGTGAAGTACCTCGGTATCTGGTTAGATATAAATGCTGCTCTGACCAGGACCAGAGGAGCCTTCGCTCTGACGAAACGGCTGTTTTTTTATCAGTCGACCTGACCCCAGACTGAAGGTAATTGGCTACATGGCCCTCGTACGGCCGATGATCGTTTATGGTTGTCCTGTATTGCTCAACGTTGCCACTTCCCAGATGGAGAAGTTTCGGGTGTTCAAGCGGCAGTGTTTACGACGCTGTACCGGCTTATATCGAACAGCTGAATCTTTATGCGTGCATTACTATTCGAATGACGTCCTTTACAACGGGGCTCGAATCAACAACTCCGAACGACTAGTATTTTGAAAGTGCACGCTTGAGCGGTTTCATTCCACCAGAGGCATTCCTCTTGTACAGGATAGATTGGCAGTTCCGCTAATCTAATACGTCAGACAGCCAACCGTGGATAGGCGACTCCTGTACAATCGGGACGTCATGGCACAAGGCGGAGCAGTGCTCCTTCGGTTCAGGAGTAACGGGACCGAAGTGATAGGGTGAAGCAGGAGAGCCAGTTTTTGTGGCTAAAATTAATTGCATTAAAAT
>NC_079147.1:265577001-265645262 GCF_945859685.1 Eupeodes corollae | reverse complement strand
CAGTATCAGCTTTTTATGATGATATTCCAATGGATTACTTAATGTCACATAAAGAAGATTGCTCTCATAGCTGGAAAAACATTGTAAGATCTGTAAGATCAATATCGATCTCTTTTTGTTAATAAGAGTGATAAGTGATAAGAGTCATACATGGAGGATTATTTAGGGGAAATATTTATAAATATTGGAGACAACTACGAAACATAGAAAAATAAGAGTTTCCTTTAATTTTTAACTTTTTGAAAAAACGCAGTTTTGGTCTTGGGTTCAATATCTGATTGTGTCACTTTTGAGGGCACTGCCTCTTGCGAGGAATTGACAATTCCTCCAAGAATAATTCTTGTCACGAAAAATGCTTTCTCAAATAAGCCGTTTGGATTCGACAAATAAACTGTAGGTCCCCTCCATCCTTGACATGACTAGCACACAGAATTGTTTGAGAGTTGTAAGCCACTAGGCCTGTGTCTCTATGGACTGTTGCACCACCTCCTTACTTCAATGGTAAATTGATATATATTCCTAGAAGCGCAAGGATTAGAGGAGTTATATTCTTTAAGGGGAGAATACAACTGGCTATTTGACTTAAACTGTTGCTGGAGCACCAGCCCACAGATAAGAGTTATGGCTAAATCACAAACACGCTTCAGCTTCCGCTTCATAGGAATTCAATGCATGCTATCACAATGGAGCTTCGACCTCAAGTTTTGTTTGACAATCGTAAGAAAAGAACGTAATGTAACGTAATGTGAATCCAAGCGGAAGCTCTAGTTCAATTATCTGAACTTTTGCTTTGTCTGACAGCTCAACAGCTGTAAAAAATGTCAATAAACAAAATATTTGCTCTTTGGTGGGATGAAATAATAGAAATGTCATTCAAAGCAACCTCGAAACAGTCCCACCGTAACGCAGTCGAAGCCGAAGCTGAAACGTGTTTGTGTTTTAGCCATTACACTCAAGTTTTGGACTCAAATATATTGGTGTTTTATTGGCTACAGTAAATTCGGAAGGAGATTCACATTTATTTCAAGGTTTCAGGAAATGGGAAAGAGCGAAGGAGACAAAACGGATACCTGGAAAATAACAGCATTTATTTTGTGGGTTTGTAACTTGTATCTATGCTAAGCAGGTATAAATGGCGATCTCAAGGCAACCTAGCCTGAGATCCAATTAGCGCTGTAGTGCGCCGTTTTGACATCTATCCTAAGCAACTTGTATTAAAAGGTTGGAAAGAAAATTTGTAATAAAATCAAGAAGGGATTTGGCGATACCAAAAGGACGAATTTTAGTTAGAAGAGAAAGTTGCCAAACCATATCAAAAGAATTTCAGATATCAACTGCAATAATAAGATTATTTTTATCCAAAAATATGTTAAGATTTTGTCTACTGTTGAATGAAATAACCCATGATGACCAATGGACCTTTTTGCTAGAAAAGCCATACTGCATGGTCATTAAGAAGTGATTTAGTGCTCTCTATCGATATTCTGAAGGAGAAGAAGAATTGTTTTAAGATCTAGTTTAAAATGGTTTTGAGTTTGCAGTGTTCCAGAAATTTGATTTAAATATCAATAACGTTGTAATTATTAATTAAAAACTATTTTAATATAGTTAAAATGTTTATACAAAATCTTAATACTCCAAACCCCTTTAATCCAAATTTGTTCTTAAATTTGTTGTTTTGCAAAACTTAAGTTTCAAAATGGTTTTGTTAAACTTTTTTAACCATTATTATTAAATTATGTTTTTGAAACTCTTTTTTGTTTTTTAGGGTTTTCCAATAAGAAAATTATTTTGAAACATACAAGAAACAAGACATTATCTTTCTTGTGTCCTTAATAAAAAAAACATTTGAAACACAGTCTCTAAAATTCTTACTTGAAAAGCCTTTAGTAAATGTGTTTTTAAAATGGCTGTACATTTTTGTCTAGTTTTATTTTACCGACATTTTTTACCAAGTTTTAGAAATGATATCATGATGGAGTGAATTAAATAAAAAATTATAAAACCTCGTTAAATGCAACACCGAAGCAATAATTAAAGTATAATTTGCATTTTTCACAGATTTGTAGACAGTCTAGACACTATAATTATTATGTCTTAAAACATCTTAATGATATCTTTGCTATTTATAGTGAAATATTTGCAATCTCCTCTCAAAATATCTCATTGCATTCGCAAGCAAGTTTATCGTCTAAATTATTCTCTAAAGACACTTAAACACGAAATGGTAGCGATGAGTGAACATATTTATCGCATGATATTTATGCAAATGGTGGTTGTTGTTAAACATGTTACACTTTTTTACCCAAAGCAACAAAAATAAAAGATACAATTTTATACGAACGTAGCGAAAAATGTGTGTGTGCTGTGTTTATAAAAACACCATAGCCAACTCATATCCTTCAAGGAGTTGGTAAAGTATAGAGTATTATATACCAGCCGATCGATATCCAGCTAATAAATAGGAGCTTGTGTTGAGTCTTGCCCCAAGGAAGACTAAGACTATATTCCACTTAATAGAGACGTTTAACATGTTTGTTTATTGAATTAATATTTAATATCGAGACTCTTGTAATGCCGCCTGCTGATTACGGAGTAGGTAAGTACATATATACGATATAAAAGTGCAGCCGTCGGTCTCGGTATCACCTAATAGCTCCCTTTTTACCGCCTGTAAACTGCATGCTTCGGTGGTGTGCTGTGTGCAGTACTTACTAAACAACTGCAACACTATTTATTTCTTTTTGTTTTGTGTTGGACTCTTTGGAGGAAGTAGTTCTTGAAGGTGAAGGTATCCGAATTCCAATTTCTGCTAAAGAAGATAAGTTCTGGAATAAATTGTTAGCCAGGAGATGGTGTTGATGCTGTTTCTTCTAAGTAATAAGATACTGTTGATTTTTTTTTGAAGATGTATCGTACTAAAAAAGATTAAGATTTAATAAAGTTATGAAGGGCCTTTGATTCTGCTCACAAATGATGAGTTAATTATAGGAATGGAAAAATTTGTTATATTAAGTATATAGAAAATAATCAGGGTTTGATAATGTGATCATTATCGCATATAGTACTGAGAACTTCAATAATAGAATTATTGAGTTCAATTCCAATCCTGTCGAAATAAAGGGGTTGATTTCGGAAAAAGAAGAAATCGAAGGAGTTGACATGCTACAAAATTTCCAGATGTTAAGATGGCCTTGAACTGTCAAAACATCGAACTAAATGAAATAATGAGTCAGTTTAAAAATAATTTACTTCGTAGATTTCTCAAAAGTCTAACGACACATGCTTCAACCGAATACTCATTATGGGAAACAGCAAAGCATCTGAAAGGACTCCAAGCACATAACACGACACTAAAATCTTAAAACAGGTGATAAAAACCTCAACGCATGGTTTTGAAGACGGTCTTGAACCATTTCCAGCAAAGAGGGCTACTTATACAAGCGTGTGACAACATAAACTTACTTACTTACTTAAGGTGGCGCTACAGTCCTGTGTGAACTAGGGCCTCATCCAACTAACTTCTAAATCTAGCTCGGTCCCTAGCTAGATGTCTCCAGTTTCGCGCTCCAAGTTGGGTGAAGTCACCTTCCACTTGTGATCGCCACCTGATCAGCGTACTTCCTCTACTGCGCTGTCTTGTGGGTGCGGATTCGAAGACCTTCCGGGCCGAAGCATTGGTTTCCATGCGCTCTACGTGATCCAGCCATCTTAGTCGTTTGGACTTTTACTCTTCTGGCTAAGTCTACGTCGCTGTTCAGCCCGTACATCTCGTCGTTCCATCTTCTTTCCCACTGCCCTTCAATGCATACGGGACCGTAGATCACACGAAGAACCTTTCTCTCGAAGCGACTCAAGGTGCTTTCATCCGCTTTTGTCATGGTCCATGCTTCTGCACCGTATAGCAGGACGCGGATGATAAGGGTCTTATATAGCACCACTTTGGTCCCTCGAGAGAGGACTTTACCACTCAATTGCTTTCTTAGTCCAAAGAAACAGCGGTTAGCAAGAGTTATTCTGCGTTTGATCTCAGCGCTGGTGTTGTTTTCTGCGTTTACAGCGGAGCCTAGGTAGACGAAGTCCTTGACTACCTCAAAGTTACGTCTGTCGATTGTGACGTTTTGACCAAAACGTCGGTGTTGTATGTCCTTTCTAGACGACAGCATGTACTTTGTTTTGCCCTCATTAACCGTTAAACATATTTTAGCCGAATCTGCCTCAATACTCACAAAAGCCCCATTGACATCACGCTGAGTTATTCCGATTATGTCAATGTCATCAGCATATGCCAGTAATTGGACAGACTTTTGAAAGATAGTGCCTCTAGTGTTGACGTGTGAGCTCTGCACTATTCTTTCAAGCACGATGTTAAAAAAATCACATGACAGCGCATCACTTTGTCTAAAACCTTTTTTGACATCGAAAGGTTCTGTTAAGTTGTTTCCAACCCTTATGTAGCACCGTGAATGCTCCATGATCATCCTGCATAAACGGACGAGTTTGGCAGGGATGACAAAACTAGACAAGGCTCTATACAGCTCGTCGCTGTAGATACTGTCATATGCAGTTTTGAAATCGATGACAAGATGTTGGGTGTCGATTTGGTGTTCTTGGGTTTTTTCCAGGATCTGCCGTAATGTGAATATTTGATGAACTGTAGACTTTCCTGGTCTAAAACCACACTGATAAGGACCTATCAGGCTGTTGACGATGGGCTTTAGACGTTCACATATTATTGCAGAGAAGTTTTTGTAAACGATGTTAAGAAGACTGATGTTATTGCAGTTTAGAGGGTCTTTTTTTTCAAAACCGGGCAAACAATACTGAGGTTCCATTCATCGGACATGCTTTTTTCTGACCATATCTTACAGATTAGTTGGTGCATGCTCCTAACCAACTTATCTCCAGCCACTTTAAAGAGCTCGGCATTCAAGCAATCCGTTCCAGCGGCATTATTAGACTTCAACTTAGATATGGCAATCTTTACTTCGTCCAAGTAGGGAGGACGGGATTGTTGGCTTTCGTCGTCTATTTTGAATGGATCATCCTGTCCGACACCAGAATTCGGTTCGTCGTCGCCGTTATACAGTCTACAAAAGTGGTGCTTCCATATCCTAAGCATTGACTGCGATTCCACTATGATGTTGCCACTTTCGTCTTTGCAGCCTTTGGTTCTATGTTTAAGGACGTCTTCGACCGCACGCTTCCATGCTCTCTCTTTTTCCTTATGAGAAGTCAGTGTTCATCTTGCCTCTTCTCTTCTCTTCTCTTCTCTTCTCTTCTCTTCTCTTCTCTCGGCCTTCTATACAGCGCTACTTTACGTGCCTGTTGTTTGGCTGAATTTACCTGCTGACATTCCTTATCAAACCAGGGTTCCTTGTTGGTGGGTGCTTGAAACCCGGCACGTCAGAAGCAGCTTCTCTAATTGCACCTTGGCAATATTGCCACTGGTTTTCAATACATTTGGTTGGCGGCAAAGAACTTCGAGAGAGGTTACTTGTAACTCCTTGTTTTGTCTTAGGAAGTGCTACCTTAGCTAAAACGAGGTAGTGGTCCGAGTCGATATAAGCTCTTCGGAAAGTTCGGACATCCATGATGCTGGAAGTGTGCCTGTCGTCGATTGCAATGTGGTCAGCATGGTTAAAGTTAGATTGATCTTTAGAAGTCTAAGTTACTTTGTGGATGTGGAGATGTGGCAAACGAGTACTTGCTACCATGACGTTTCGCCCCGCAGCTAAATCTATGAGCCTGAATCCGTTATCAGAATTGTTCTCATGCAGACTGTTTTTCCAGACTATTCCAATAAAGATGTGTTCCCTTCCTAGTTTGGCATTAAAATCGCCCAGGACAATTTTAATATCGTAGCTAGGATACTGCTCAGCTCATACCTTTTGTCTAAGAGCTCGAAGAACATATCTTTGGTGTTGTCATCCTTCTGTTCTGAGGTGGCGTACGCGCATATCAGGCTAATGTTGCCGAAATTAGCTTGATGCGGATGGTCATAAGGCCTATACCTCAAAACTTGTTGCCAAAGTCTGGCTATAATGACAAAGCCGCAACCAAATAAGCGCTATTGGTTTTCTCGGTAGCAATCACCATAGTAAATGTCAAAGTTTTCCATCCTCTTTTTGCCCGGATTTCCTACGCTTCCATTTATTTAAGGGGAGGTGCCTTAGTGGAAACACTTCTTTCCTCTCTCTCTCGTTCGCTACCCCCAACATCTTTCCACTGGGGTTGGAACCATGGGTACTAAGCATACGATCCCCATGATAAGGTAAAAATGGTAAACAAATACCCAAAAGTTTAACAATACTAAAATTTTGAGTCATACATTTAACAGGAGCAAGTTCTAATAAAAATAACCTGACTTGTTATAATAACACACAAGGAAATGAGAATATTGACCCTACAACTTTATTTTCCCTGTGTACATGTACAGGTATTGTCAAACTGTCAAAAACTGGAAGCATTCTTCTTACGATCGACAAGCTGATTTTTTTGTTTACCGTTTAATAAAATCGACTTTTGGCCTAATAGAACCTATATATAGACCTTTGTGGAACGTATAAAATATTTATAAAATAGAATGATTTTTGGGACCTTGAAACGTCGAGAAATTTAAAAATTTTCAATTTCACAAATCGGACCGATGATAGTATCATCTGTTTTAAAACAATTTAGCACTTACCTATTTCAACAAATAATTCTTGGTGCCTTTACTTCTTTCGCTGTATTTAAAAAGATGTGGAATGATTAAGCTTATAGCGCTTTATTAAAACACAAAAAAAATTCATAATCATTCAACGATTTATGTCCAGAGCACGTGAAGAATTCCTTTCTGAGTATGGTATGGTGACTCTCTAAATTAAAACATTCCAATTGGTAATTTTCTTCTTCCAAAAATGAACACAACACAAAATGGAGAAAAAAGCAATCCAATCTTAAATGAACAAATAAAAGGAAATCAAAAAATTGAATAATTCATTCGATCAAAGATATAAACGCGAACGATATAATTACTGATCCAATTCCATGTTGAAAATGTCATTATCATGTCAAGATGTGGAGACAACGTCCTCTGTCCGTCATCATCATCGTCATCATCATCATCAGCAGCGGTTGCAGCAGCAGCAGCAATAACAGCAGAAGCAACAAGCATGGTCTTGGTCGTGTGACATTGTGGTGTGCATTATCCGCTTTGTATTTATTATACAAAAATTTATAGAAAACATCACAAGAGAAGTATGAGGTATGAAGTGATGACTCTAATGATAATGACTGTCTGGAGCTCTATAGAAGAGACCTATCTGAAGCTGGACTATGGAGCTGGAAATATTGTTCAATTGGTCGTATGTTTCTTCGCTTATAGGTTATACCATCATCATCAACATCAACATGATCATCTTCATCATAGAAAACAAACGTGATATTCTTTCAAACGTTCATTTCTTACTCGTATCGTACGAACGTAAGTATAAACTCGTATAAGTCAGTCATTCAGTCAAGTAAGTCAGAGTTTGAGAAGGATAAGACAAGTCATCACTTAACTTCGTTCGGACATCATAAAATTGCTTTGCCTTATAGCAAAAGGCAACATAAATATTTTATATGTAGTACTTTGCTCCTTGATGGAAACTAGACAGGGTGTTTTATTCTCTAGCCTCATTAAAGACTTTTTAAATAATAGCCTGTTTAAATCTTTGTTTACAAAATTTAAAGAATTTCTACCTTTAATGAATACAGATCTTGTAGCCAAGATCCGTTAATTGCATGCTGAATGTAAGGAAACGAGAGTCTTCTTTTGAAGTTGATTTAATAGCTAAGAGTGACTTATAGCAAAAGTCAAACATAAGGATATCTTTTAAAATAATTAAGAATCAAACATATTTCTGAAAACATTGGGATTATGTTCTAACTTTCCGCTTAAAACTAAACTGACAAAGAAAATACTAACTTGCCACTTCAAGTTAACACATATTTATATTGTTTTCTATTTACGTAACATTTCTACTAAATAAATGTTTAACAGTCTTTGATTTCGTTACACCCTGTTATCAAATAGGTCTTAGGACAATTTTCTCGTACATATTTCCTTTGCTTTTTTATGAACCGCAACTCTATGTTAGTAAGATAATTGCTCAAATCACTGGAGATACTGGGCCATTGTCTTTCGGACTGTATGATATAGGTCCAACAAAAATATTTCCCATTTTATAAAGAATGCGATTCTTGTGTCGGAGTCGGACTCTGCCTTCTTTCTTTCTACATACATGTATAAATTATATATGGAGTGTGTGGAGCACTCTAGTTATGGCAACAATGAAATTAAATTGATGTCCAGAGATGGCAAACCACTTAAGTAAAAAAATCATTGGAATTGTTTTTCTAGATCACTAAGGTGCACTTCATAAATAATGTAACTATAGAAGGTAGGTAAGGTTTATAGAAGATCTACAAAAGCAGACGATCACTACGACGACGACGACGTGTGTACAAACGTGCGATTAAGTGCGAGCTTGTGCGCTCACGCACTCAAGCATTTCACTTTAAAGGGCATAAAATATATTACATATATCTTCGTATTATGTACAAGGCGACAATTGGTTTAATAAATTATCGCAACAATTTCATGCGAAATTAAATGCGAAGTCGAAACGAACATGAAAACGCAGAAAAACTGGAACGAAATCAAATGCGACAAGTTTGGTTTAAGTTCAACTTTTTTTTTGTTAAATCAATAAAATAAAATGGGTTTTGGTGTTGGTTTGTCTTTGGGTTGGCGAGAAGGCCAGTTTATTAGTTTAAGTTAATAAACTCTTAAGCAATTTTTGTTGTTGTTGTTGATTTTTTTTTGAGATGGCAGTCCTTCTGTGGTGGCATTTTTATTGTTAATTATAATTTATGTGCAACAAAAGCAGAATGGGTGTTGAAGATCATTGATTTTAAGGTCTTGCATATGGGCTTCCTTATCAGTTAACTACGTAATTGATGGCCTGTTTTAAAAGTTAATTAGCTATTAATTAAATATAACATGAGAGGTTTAAGGAAGTTATTAGCGATAGGGGACTTTTTATATTTTAATATTTTTTGGTGTTATTTTTCGATATTTGAAATTTTAAAGGTGTCATTTGCTTGTTTCCATATAACTTTTGAATTTTTGTACAAATTCAAAAATAAGCCATTAAATATCTGACTATTATCCTCAAAACGACATTAAGTATATTGAATAAAAATATAATATTTAATTGTTTTTCGAGTTCGTGTATCAGCTCTTTTGTTTGGATATTAAAGTAGAGTAAGATTATGTATAAAATTGTATATTTTATTTATTTAGTGGAAATCGCCAGACAGTTAGAGCATTGTTCCTTCAAAACGTCTCGAGTCATTGCGTAAGTCTTTCAATGTTAAGTTAGGTACTTCTCATGCACTTTTATGCGACATTGTGCATTCGCCCCAGGTGATGATATTCGATGCCGATACAAATTTCGCCATTTCTCAGTGTTTTTTACACGTTGGTTCTAAGAAAGTTTGAAGATTTAACGGTTATTTTAAATGATAAATAACACATATCTGCAATTAAGAGTAAAGCAAGATTTACCTATTCATTCATTTCAATATTGTGATTTCTGGAACTGACACCAATTTTATGTAAAATATCTTCTGACCTATTATCCTTGTATTTGGCCCGAAGGTTACGTGGGTTTGACAAAAAGCATAATGAAATGATGATAACAAATAATGTGCGTATCTGACTTGGAGATGCAGAGATAACGGCTTCAGCGATTGTTCAGTTCTTTACATGCAGCACGATATGTTGGGAACATTTGCCCATTAACAGTCCGTAGAGTATCAAATGACATAAGCCCACGCACATTTACCAGCAATAAACACCAATAGAAACATCCATCATTCTTTGGATGAACTGCATACATATGACCAAAAGAATCAGTAGAACGCACATCCGGATACCCAGCAGCAACCGCATCGCCTTGCTTCCGCTTTTGAAAATTCTTCGATGAAGCATTCCAAGTATAATAACGAGGCATCTTCGAGTAAAGCAAAGGTCGTGCAAACGGATCGCTTTGGCAGGTTGCAAAGCAACTGGTCAATGTAGTTGTTGGACGTGTTTTAGTACGTTGTATTGCGTTTATAGGCGTGAAATATACTCTTTGACCATTCTCCAGATGCATCGCCAAATGCACAACAAAAGGATTACGTTCGTGAATAGGGAATGCAAATATCGTTGGTATTTGAGGATTTCAATCCAAAAACCACCATATCGCTGCCTTTCGTAAATGGAATGGACTATACTGAATTGCACTAGTAAACGTTGAAATGTGCCTTGAACGTTTAAGAAATAAGCAGCAAATATGGAACAATCCAGCAGTTGTCGACAACGAAATCCATTCTTTCCACTTTTTTTGTGACAGTTTGACTGACGTTTTATGTCAAATCACACGGGGCTAAACAGTATAAAATGTCCGTTTCCTGGCTACCTACCCACCAATTTTCAGCAAAATCGGTACAGAACTTCTAGAAATATAAATGACTTTTATATTTGTAAGATATGTTCTGATGAAGATATTTTACTTTGTCCTAGCTCAAGTGTATCCTTTTTGGAAACCAAGGACATCTGGCTAGCTAAAAAGGTTGTCTTAAGGTTCAATAAATAAAACAAAAACAGGCCATTCATAAAGTCGAAGGAAGTTGAACAGTTCGACAGGCTCCAACACAAAAATTCGTAGATCCCAAATATTCCTACGCCCAGGGAATGGAAACACGAGACAGGCTCCACCAACAGTTACCCTAAAGGCCCTTGTGCCTTAGGCACCAGAGGTGTAGCCTGACATTGTAGCCTTGTTGTTGAGAGTTCAAGGTCAACTAACAGGGCTGCAGAGTCAGATAAAGGATCAATGCAAAAGGACAGATCATCTTTGTTGCCAGGAGACGCGCCAAAAGTCCTAAATGTGAATGTAAATTCACTGATTAAGATTGAACGAAGAGCAAACATGTTCCAATTGTTGAAACTAAGCTAAACCACAAACACAAATTGATTCATATAAATTTCAATATCGTAAGAAGAGACCGGCCCGACTCCACTCAAGGGGCGGTGGCGCTCTCTTTATACGAAAAAGCATTAATTATAAAGTCATATACACAATGAATTGCGAAAGCTCAAGACGCTAGAAGTTTTCGTTGTATTCATCTCTCTCACTCAAGCGAAGCGGATGTATATGATTGAATATGGCGTCCACCTGCTGGGTACTGAAAAGCCATCGTATTCAAGAAGCGGCTTCTTTCTGGATCTTTTACTGTACGACTCCAGGCTGACAGTTACAGAAAAAGTGGCTTATCACCCTCAAAACTGCTAACAGTCGAGTACAACAGTGATCACTGCGGACTGGCTGCTGTAATGCAGATTCCAAACGAACGTGTGGAGTTACAATAAGATGCGTTGGTCTCGTTTCACCAACGCCCTAGCAAGAGAACTTTGTTCGAGTGACATAGCCAAACAACAGAAATCTGACAAATCCAGACATTGACCAACATTTACAACAGATGGAAGAAATAATAAATCGAACGATGTAACCTACAATTCCAAAGTACAAAGAACGGGACCAAATGGACGCTTACAGAAACGCGACTTTTGACGCACTACGTAGGCACAAGAGTGGCTTACTGACAAGACTCAAAACCTTTTTTTAGCAATTGTACAATATGAATGTTAGCATTCGCCCCAACCACGACCTGGAAAATAGAGCCCTACTTAATTACTTTTACCTCCGTAATGATATCACAAAATGGCGAGAACCGCAGTTTCATGCGGTTCAATGACGGACGATTCCTTGGCCAATGCCATGATCGCCAAGCAAACGGGACCAAGTCCCTTGTTAGTGCCGAAGGTTGAGCTTCAGCTCATCTTAAATTAAAAATAAAATAAAAAGTCAACAGTCGTCGATTTTATATCCAACGTTGTACTAAGACATTTACCGATAGAGGCAATTGAAATTTACACCACACTCTTCATTGAAAGACCGCTGTGGTTCATCCTCTCCCGAAAAAGGGAAAGGACAACTCCAACCCGTCAAATCTTCGGTCGATAAGTCTTCTTCCTAGCATCAGCAAAGTATTCGAAAAGATCATTAATAGGGCTCTGACTAAGTGGGCTGCGGACAACAAAATAATTCCGGATAAACAGTTCGCGTTCAAGGCGGGTGAAGACAAAATTCATGCTGCGTCTAAAATCGTTTCTGATATCCAAAAGAATAAATCAAAACAAAAATGCACAGGTGCTGTTCTGGTTGATTTGGAAAAGGTCTTTGACACTGTATGGTTTGAGGGTCCTTACCTTAAACTTATGCTTTATGATATGCTTAACGGTAGAAAAAGTGTCAAAAGTGGCAATGTAACTTCTACCACAACATTCTTAATTAAAAATGGCCTTCAACAGGAAGCGGTGAATTTGTGGTGAAGTACCTCGGCATCTGCTTAGATGAGTATTTTTATTTTGATAGACATATAAATGCTGCTCTGACCAGGAATAAAGGAGCCTTTGCTCTGACGAAACGGCACAGTAGTCGGCTTGACCCCAGAGTGAAGGTAATTTGCTACATGGCCCTCGTACGGCCGATGATCGTTTATGGTTGTCATGTGTGGTTCAACGTTGCCCCTTCCCAGATGGAGAAGTGTCGGGTGTTCGAGCGGCAGTGTTTACGACGCTGTACCAGCTTATATCGAACAGCAGAATCTTCCTACGTGCAATACTATTCCAACGACGTCCTATACAATGAGGCTCCAATCAACAACTCCGAACGACGAGTATTTTGAAAGTGCAGGCTTGAGCGGTTTCATTCTACCAGAGGCATTCCTCTTATTAGATAGATGCAGTCTGATACAGGATAGATTGGCAGTTCCGCTAATCTAATACGTCAGACGGCGAACCGTGGATAGGCGACGCCTGTTCAATCGGGACGTCATGGCAAAAGGCGGAGCAGATTTCTTTGGTTCAGTAGGGCTGTATCCGAACGGGACCGAAGTGATAAGGTGAAGCAGGAGTTTTGGTGGCTAACATGAATTGCAGTAAAATAGATCTTAGGGCAAAAGTGCATTAGGATAAAGTGTTATATTTTAACTTAGAGTAATATCCGTATAGGACCAGTAAGTTAGTTGTATGTTATTGATAATTAGGCTAGTTTTATGAATTTTCGTCTAGCTTTAAGATAGATTTAAGATTGAATTAATACAAATGAATACAAAAAAAATAAATATTGGTTTTTGTTCGCTGTATTAACATTAATGTAACTGTACAGGAAACTAAGATCAGATCAGTTGCTTTTTTAGAAAGTTATTTCTCTTTTGAAATTTGAATATAGGGCTACGTTAAATCGTAGTTCCAAGGCAACGACAATTATTGGGTACTTGATATACGGGCTCTTTAATGGATAAGAGGAAACAAGATCTGGAGAAAAAAGTGTTTGTAACACATTTTATGGTAGAATGCAGCTTAACAGACTAATTTTACACAGAAGAAATGGTGAAGATGAGTCAAGATTAAGACTAGATGACATCGGTTAACGGACCAGGACTATAATGTTGATGTTACGACAATTTTTATTAAATTATTAATTACAATAATTAAAGGTTCTTATAAATTTATAAAAAAATACAAAACAAAACTATTGGTTTTAATTTACGTTCATATAAATTAAATCTAAGAACAAAAATGTTACTTAGCATCTATTCCTTGTTTTGAAAATCGACCTCTTATCTTGTTTTGAGTTCTGTTTAATTTCGACGAATTAGCTCTGAAAATATCCTCTCATCTATAAACATATATATCGCCCAGGATTTGCCATTTTCAATATAAGCGTCATTTGGGTCCATTCAAATGTCACATTTGAAAAAGACCATTCGAATAGACACCTCATTTCATTTATACTACACGCGATATGTTTGCAACGTGAAACCCCACTACTGGTCTTTTATGTTTAACCGCCTTAACTTTATCTTTTATAGCCCCACAGTTGTTATAAATTCAAAATGTACATAGGTACACTTCACAATGCAGATTCATAAATACGAATATAAGAGGTATCTTTCATTTTGGTTATTGTCCCTCTCTGATGTATATATTCAACCAGAAACCTATATATCTATGCTTGATATAGCCACATTATGGAGCCTGTGTTGAAACTTAAAACTACCACGAGATCAGCTGCAACATAAGCTGAAGCCAAACTAAGCAGCAAGCATATAGCATAATGCATTATGTGGTGAATACTAGTTTTGTCACGTGGAATAATCGTGAGATCATTTGATGATATTATGTCAATGTTTCCATTTTTGGGCGGATTGTCACAAACTTATTAACGGTGAATATGTATAAAGGAGAAGGGGGTACCTACAAGGATAATCCCTCTGTATGTTTAAAGTTCATTGTCATCGTTGTTAAAATTATTTGGTTAGGGGAGAATGGAGGAGCTATAAGAATGGGATTTTTGATTTTGTAACGAAACATCTGTCAACAAAAATTATGTTTAATTCGTTATAAATAAATCAAAATAAATAAGTCACAGTTTTTGAGAAATCTTGCACTCAATTTACACTTATAAGCTTGCCGTTCAGTGAACAAATGTTCAGAAACACTTTTCTTTGGAAATCCAGAAAAAACACTCATTTTTACAAGAGATAGGAATTGGTGTTAAATTTCAACCCAGATCTAAGCACCTTAGACAGAAAGGTAATAAAAAGTATTGACGAAAACGTTTTATTCTCAAAACAAGTTCCTTTAAGATATTCCACTTCTCCCCTAAAATATACAAAAGTTCGATGTTTTCTGATTATTAACAGCAAACAACGCACATTCGATTGACCTTCTCTTGGCTTGCCATTCAACGTGTCTTATGTCATACCTGGTAGCGTCTCTATATAGGCGCAGCAGCGAGGCATCCACCTTCTTTATTTTTCTGAGTCCCATTTCGATATCAATTTGGCAGTGAGGCACACACATTCATTTGCTAGAGTGCGGTTACAAATTGTTCTCCTTTTAGGGACAAACAGCAGGCACTTGGGGAAGCACCACTTCTTCTTCTTCTTTTCCACTGACATGGCACACAACCAACGATACGACGACGACCGACGACGACTTAGACGTAAAAGGAGCTGAAAGTAAACAAAATGAGAAAAAACAGAAACAAATAAACGCTCATACCGCTTATAATTTAGTTATAGGGAACTGGGTAATAAACCACTTTTGCATTTGGCAGGCAGAAATTCTCACAAGTGCCGTTTGTTTTGCGTGGCGCATTTAGCCAGGATGCAGGAGCCACAATCATGCCGCTACCGCTGAGCCAGTATAAGAGCGCGAGTGGTAGGAGTCAATATCCAACACCAGCTGTGTCGGCTTCTTAGCATAAAATATAGGATGACTCCAACTTATGCCATACACACTCGATCCTTGGTAACCAATTTTGGTTGTGCTCCACTCTGGGCGAGTGGAGTATAAAGGACATGTGTGTGGGCCACTCAAAGTTAACCGACACGCTGGCATGGCGGTGGCGGTCCGGTGGTGGTGCCGATGCTATGGGGCAAGGGTTTTGTTTCTAAGAGACTAAGATCCGCACCAAGCGCACTCTTGCGGTGATGCTGAATGAGTTTAAGTTCAGGTCTCACTATACATTATAGTGGAAGTTGGAAGAGGTTGCTCTGCTCCTCTATATATGTGGTTGGATTGAGAAAAATAATTTATGGCTTAAACGTTTCAGTTGTTCTAGTGTTGCCATAAATTTACCAATTTGTTTCCGTAACACCAGGTTTGGCTATTGGAGTTATTGTTTTGTTTATAAAATAATGGGCAGCTCGCGCGGCAGCGACTAAAGTTGATGAGAATTATTGCTTTCATATTAACAGAAATAAATATTTTTAAATTTTGGCACGGAAAACGGGAAAATATAGGATTTGGGATATGTTTATTTGGACTTTTTTCAAAGTATGGCTTATTTAGCTTAATATAAGAAGAAAACTATGAATTTTATTCTTGGCCAAAGAATTTTCAAGAAAGTTCTCTTTATTTTGACTCTTTACGAGTTATAATGGTTCAAAATGACCTGTGTTGTTCTTCTTATAAACAATAAAGTGGCGCAACACTCCGTTGAGAACTAGAGACTTGCTAATCTCAACCATTTTTATGTGCTTACTGCACATTGACTCCATTATAAAAAGAATTATATGGACACATTTTTTTAATAATATCGTGTTTGGGCCGTGTAGAAAGTTTTCAAACAGGTCTGTCATTAGGAATAAAAAAAAATTTAAACAAAACTACTGCCACCTTTCGGGTGGTATTCCAAAACAAAACAATCTTAGGCGTAGCTTATATTTTTTAATAAAACAATGTTTTAATAAAAAAAAGTTATTTAAAAATTCAAAAACTTAGGACTTCCTTGAAAGCCACGTTAAATTAAAAAATTTACAAAACAAAACCAAAGCAACCCTTATCGCTGTCAATTAAATATGTTTGAATAAGTAGGCTTTTCCCAAACGTTAGTTTCTAGTATATGTTCATTAAGGTTGACACGTGCTATATTTTTCTTCTTAGAAGTCGGTTTTACGGAGGGATTTGGTCTGTTCTGTGGATAAGCCGGAATAAACCAAAAGAATTCAAGAACTCGGGTTCGAATAATTGATGAAATCAGTAACAAATTAATTAAATTATTGAAAATAGCGTCAATACCCGCAGTGATAGACCAGCGTTAGATTTCGAATAAAAAAAAGAGGCTGGGATGCGACCCACAATGATAACTTCCCATCCCGTCTGTCCATTTGTCTTGCGTAAAAGTTTGTAGGTTTTCGTGTTGGGTCAAAAAAGTTGGCAATTAAAAATTTCAAAATTGCCAACAATATTCTTCATATCAAGAAAAAGTTTAGTTTGAAAATCTAGTTTTGTTAAATAGATTTTAAGTCGAAAACACATTTTTAGCAATTTTAGTAACATTTCCTAAATTTTAACAAATTGGGTGAATGAAATGATTTTTGAGAGATACCAAGAACCGAATATCAATGTTTACCAAACTTGCGTACTATTTTTTGTAGATTTTATTTTTTTTTATGAAAAAACGGACTGTTAGATTAAAAAACAAAAACTACTAAATATCAAAAACAATATTCTCTGTGAAATAAAATAAGGCCGAAGGCAATATTTTAATTTTTGAAAAGCTATTGGAGTCGAAAGTAAATTTTTACCAATTTTTAGTATTAGGTTTTTATATTTTGTAAGAAAAAATGTCTATTCAATTTTTCTCAAAATTTTACAGAATGTTGACAACAATATTTTCTAAAAAATAAAAGTAGTTTGAAGCTGATATCTCAAAGTTTTGAAAAGATATTTAAGTCGAAAATCAATTTTTGAAAAATTTTATTAATTTTTTGTTTAGGTTTTTTATTTTTTGTAAAAAAACTGTCAATTCGATTTTTCCCAAAATTTTTCCAAATCCTGAAAACAATATTTTTATAAGATAAAATAAGTTTGAAGCAATTGTCAAAAAATTTTGAAAAGATTTTTATTTATATAAAAAAAACTGTAGATTAGATTTTTCTCACAATTTTACCAGATGTTAAAAATTTTCGTTGTACAAAATTATTTTTGAGAAAAAATCATTTGTTGTTCGTAAAATGTTCGAGTTGAAATTTGTTTTTCTTCAGTTCTATCGATTTATAAAAAAACCGCACGCACAGACATCTTTTTAAAAATCATTTATTTTGACCTTGAATCGTCGAGAAATGTAAAAATTTTCAATTTGAAAAATCGGACCCATTACAATAACTTCCTATAGGAAGTTTATAAAAAATTATCATGATAAATACCATAATTTATTGAAACCCTAAAAATCCATAAAACACGTAAAGTCGTACAAGAATCGTATTTAAATTTTTAAAGAAAGCTCTCGGTGTCTAATTGATATCGGGATTTGCAATTGTAAGGATTTTAATTTAGTTAATGTGGAAAAACGATTCAAACACACAAGTGACCGAAGTTAATACTTTGTCAGAATAGCAAAATACGCCTTCAACTTTTAGGAGGTCGTCAACATTTGGAGTTCAATACGTTAAAATGCTACCACTTGCAGATCAAACTACAAATCTTACTTTGACATTAAGATTAGAATCGCAAATCCCAGTCTGTCTAAAAAATTTAGACACACAGAAAATTGGAAACTTTATAGCAGTTGCAAAAACTCTTGAGAGATTTGTGATTTTAAATAGGGCAGAAGAAGCAATTGTTTCGGGCAACTCTTCAAGATTTTGGAATGATTTCAAAGGATAATTTAACCAATTTTGTATATGTATAGCCAAAATAAGGCGGGCTTGTGAAAAAGAGAAGGTATCTCTATCTCTAGCAGTTTCGAATTTATTTCGAAGGAAGAAAAGATAAAACTCTCATTATGACAGATAAAAGAATTAGATTTATTGTTGAAGATCATTTGAGTTTAGTGAAAGAGTCTGGAACTGATTAATTAGGATATCTCTCCCTTCCAAGTGGAAAAGCTGAAACCGTAAGTACCAAATTTAAAGAGTTTTTTGATGAAAAAGGGATTGATTGGATCTAGAGCTAGGAAAACCGTTGCAGTGATTCATAATGCCAATTGAACTGACAGTGAGGCATTTACTGGGGCATCTTGATGGAACTAAAACCGAACCAAGTAGTTTTAAAGTTACTTTGGCAAACATGTTGAAAAGCTGTGCGAACTTGCCAGCAGCGCTATTTAAGGCAATCGAATGAAATCTACCAGATATATTAAACCATCAGGATATCAACACTGACCAACGGTATAAGCACTTGTTTAAAATTTGTCAAGCTATTCTTTCAGGGATTTGTAATGAAAGTTTGAATAAAAGAAATCCCCGTAATGTTTTTCACTCACGAGGACTAACAACTTTGAATCGAATTTTAAGGATATATCTTTCGATTTTGACTACATCAGAAATCTGCTATTGTTAGTCGATTTCATAACAAGAGTCTTTGCCCCAATGTGGATTGAAATACAAAATTCTATCCTAGTGTTATAATGGTGCTCGACACATTCAAAGACCATAATGTTGACGAGATACCTGTAAATTTAAATTTAATAGTTGATCCTGTAATTCAGAGAAGCAGCTTCTTTGAACACTCAGAAAATATTTTAATATCGAAAGAGATACAATACGAGTTTCAGCTCTTAAAAAGCACGAGAGCAGCAGAGTGGAGTTTCCCCAAAATTCGGTGCAGTCTTTCGTTTTACCAAAATTCAATTTTAACGGTCACTAGCTAGATGTCTCCATTTTTCGTGCTCCAAGTTGGGTGAGCCATCTGATTCGCGGTCTTCCTCTACTGCGCTGTCCTGTGGGTGTGGATTCTAATTTTTTGGGCCGTAACATTGCTTTACATGCGCTTTACGTGACACAGCCATCTTAGTCCCTGGACTTTTGCCCTTCTGGCTAAGTTAACGACGCTGCACAGCACACCTCTTCGATGCATACGGGGCCGTAGACCACACAAAGATCTTTTCTCTCGAAACCACCCAAGGTTATAAGAACAGTTGCGGAGTTGACATTTATGGCTGAATCACATACACGCTTCAGCTTCGGCTTCACCTGACGTTTACGAGTTCAGCCATAGGAATTCAATGCATTCTATCACAATGTAGCTTCGACCTCACGTTTTGTTTGACAATCGTAAGGAAAAGAATGTAATGTAACGTAATGTGACTCCAAACGGAAGCTCTAGTTCAATTTTCTGAACATTTGCTTTGTCTGACAGCTCATCAGAAGAAAAAAAATGTCAACAAAAAAAATATTTGCTCTTTGGAGGGATGAAATAATAGAAACGTCATTCAAAGCAACCTCGAAGCGGGCCTAACGTAACGGAGACGAAGCCGAAGCTGAAGCGTGTATGTGTTTCAGCCATTATCCACAACATGTTTGGTGGCAGTTCTTCGGAATATTTTGACTGCAGCGAGGGAGCGAAGATAGTCGCAGTTGAAAATCAACAAACACCATCTGGCTCTCAGTCGTCGCTACCGCCACCTGGGCATCATTTTGCGAACCTTTTTAGGTCGATTACGCACTAGGATAAAACTGTCGTCTGCCCAAAAATTATAAATTTACTTAATCTAACGATCTTAGCATATAATACAACAGGCCTTAAAAGCAAACTTTTGCAACCTGATTTTTTCAAATATATTTTTAAATTTGATGTTATTATATTATTAGAAACTTTTTAAGAACCGAAAGATGACTTTTTTAAATATTTCAAAGATTATAAAATAACTTCTATTTCAGCCGTACGAAGTAGTGTTCATATGAGGGGGAGTGGAGGTATTCTCTGTGCCATAAAATCCAATATTGCTCACTTTGCTCAATTTAAAATCATTGATAACAAACTTCTTATTCAGGTATCAAGTAATGATTTGAATTATTATATTATACCGGTTTACTTAAAACTTGAACTGGGAGAATGATTTTGATAATTTGTATAGTTTTATAACCAATTCTTCTTTGGAAAATACTTTGATTATTAGCGATCTTAATGCTCGGATTGGTATTTATCAGAATCATACATAGTAAAAACTCTAAGGAATTCTGGTCTAGCGTAAGTGAATTGAGTGGATTGCACCGAGGTTTGAAGATTGCTGTAGAAGCTCAGACTTTAGCAACACATTTTAAGAATCTATTGTAGGCTGACGAACATCTTCATACCTTCAGCTACGCAATGCAAGGCTTTAATGTGTCTGAATTGGACCTTTAGGAAAATTGGAGGTAATTTTTTTGGGAATGTAAAACAACAAAGCTGCAGGTATTGATGGTATTCCAGTTGAATTTCTCAAAAACAGCAATGACCAGCTCAAAACGTATATCGTAAATTTTTTAAATTTCTGTACAACAATGCTTACGTGCCTACGACTTTTCAAAAGCCCTCATATTCCCGATATTACAAAAAAAGTGATGCGATGCAGCCCGCAAAACAATAGAGGAATCTCAATACTCAAAGAAAGCTGTTTGCGGGAATTCAAACAGTTTAAGTATATTTCAAGCGGGATTTCGTTCTGGACTTTCCACAATGGATCACATTTTGGCCTTAACCTGCATTGCTAGAAAATATACTGAGAAAAATAAGAGACTATTATGTATGTTTTGTTGATTTTAAAGTCGCATTTGATACCGTGAACAGACAGTTTCTGATTTATATGCTGGAGAGGCTTGGAGTGCCCCGGAAGTTTCTGATGCTTTATAACAATTTCTTGTCTTCATCTAGTGCAGCAGTTTGGGATGGTTCCAATTTGTCAGAGTGTTTTGAGACGTCAAGAGGTGTCCCTCAGGGATGTATTCTAGGCCCCCTTTTATTCACGCTTTTTTTCGATGATATCTCCGAAATGCTTCCTGGAGGCGTTATGTTCGCTGTAACGCTCATCAAAAGTCTTCGTTACGCTGATGACCTGGTATTAATAGCTGACAAGCCCTTTACTCTTTAACTCCAAATTAATCGTCTAAATGAATACTGTAAAACTTGGTATTTAAACATCAATATCCAAAAAACCAAAGTTATGATTTTTGAGAGTCGACATAGAAGGGTGAGGCTACCTGAGGAAACGTGGCGGCTCAATAATTAAGAGATTGACATAGTACGTGAATTCAAGTACCTTGTAGTTTTATTTACATCGAACTTAAACTTTTGCAAGCATATAAAGGATAAAAGCACTGAACCTAAGCTGGAGTTAGATATCTTGTGGAAAAGGTTCTTTGCTAACCAAAACATTGACCATTCAACAAAATACCAAGTGGTAAGTGCTACAGTGAACACTTGCATGTGCTATGGGGTGCAAGACTTTGGTGTTACGCTCTTCGAAGAATTTGAAGCAGTTCAAATATTTTTCTTCAAACGAATATTTCAAACTTTTGAAAGATAGTGCATCTAGTGTTGACTTGTCATCTCTGGACTATTCTTTTAAGTACGATGTTAAAAAACCGCATGACGGATTTTTTTCAGGATCTGCCGTAATGTCAATATTTGATTGACTGTGGACTATCCTCGTCTAAAACAACACTGATAAGGACCTATCAGGTTATTGACGATGTGCTTTACGGCAGAGAAGATTTTGTAGGCGATGATAAGTTCATCATTCCTTTGAACCTCTCAACATCGTCGACCGACTGAGAAGTCGATGTTCCTCTCGCCTCATCTACTCATAGAGCTCATGAGCTGCTCTCGTCCTTTTATGCAGCGCCACTTTGCGTGGCTGTTGTTTGGCTGCATTTGCCTGCCGACATTCCTCATCAAACCAGGAGTTTCTTGTTGATGGTGGCTTCTCTGATTAGATCTTGGCAATGTTGCCACTAGTTTTCAATACATTACATTGGTGGTTCTGGAAACCCGAAGTGCTGCCTTGGGTACAACGGGTAGTGGTCCGAGTCGATGTTAGCTCCTCGGAAAGTTCGGACATATATGATGCTGGAAGCGCGTCAGGCGGCGATCGCAATATGGTCAATCTGGTTTACTGTAGATTGATCTGAAGAACTTCAAGTTCCTTTGTGGATGTTGAGGTGAGGAAAACACGCACTGGCTACCATGATGTGTCGCCCTACAGCAAAATCTATGAGCCTGAATCCGTTGTCGGAAGTTTTGTCGTTCAGACTGTTTTTCCCGATTATTCCACAAAAGATGTCTTCCCTTCCTAGGGCATTAAAATCGCCCAGGACATTGAAATAATTGATTGAAACTCTTATTCTTCGTTACATAAAGAGTTATACTTGCCACACTCAAGCCACAGAACGGTGATTGTACTTGAAGCTTTGGCTGTTGTTCGTACCCCAATGAGACCTGATGGATTTATAAAAACAAGAATTGAATCTCGAAAAAGAATGTTTATTTTTAATTTTAAAAAAGATTTCAAAATTTTGTAATATTTTGTTTAACTTATAATTTGTATTCTATGTATGTAGGAACCAAATTACTTTTGTTTAAAAGAATAAAAGAAAGAATGTTCTTTATCTTAAAAAAATGTAAAGAAATTTTAATTCACAAGAATATTAATTAAATAAAACAAAGGTATTTAGGATGAACAGCTTAATTGAGGTCTTTACGGCTTGACGGCTTTGTTAATACTCCCCGAGTTGTTCAGTTGTTATCGCCAAACAGGTTTAGTATCATAAGCATAAGAAGAGAGTAGTGACGTCATACTAGGGACAGTGATGCCACTCAGCCTACATCCGGCCATCCTGCATTTCATCCGCCTCGGATGAATGGTCACTCTCAACATCGAGTCTGCTGTCAATTCGCCAAGGTTTCATGTAGTCGCAACTGATGGTAGTGTTGTTGGGGCCTTCATGATCTGCGACTTTCTTTACTGTATAACGTCCACCTCTGCCTTTAGAGACCACTGAATATGGACCTAGAAAATCAGAAAAGAGTTTGTTACCCGCCCCAAATTGTGTTCTTTTAATAGCTACAATATCCCCTATATTATATTCAACCGCTTCCTTTCTTTTGCGATTAAATGTTTTTCTATTCTCGGCTTGTACCTTCTCAATTTGCTGTCGAACTTCAAAGCGTATTTCTTCTCTGTCATCATCATGCTGCTTAAGTAACTGCAGCCTCACCATCTCTAAGACTTCAACATCAGCCTTCTTCCTCATTGGAACACCGAACAGCACTTCGAATGGTGTGCGTTGAATCGACCGTTGCAGCGTACTGTTGATAGCAATTTGTACTCGCGACACAAACTTGTACCATTTCTCTGGTGAATCAGCTGATAACCTCCTGAGAACTTCAATCACTACGCGGTTCGAGCGTTCAGCTTGCCCATTTCCCCTCGGCACGCCTGTGGTCACAGCAATATGTTCTATATTTTCATCAATGCAAAAATCTTGAAAACTTTTGGAACAAAACGCGCTCCCTTTATCGGTTATGAAGCGCTTTGGGTTTCCAAAATGTTGCTGCAGCTCTCTAATTTTCCGCAAAGTTTCCTCTGCTGACACCGTCTTTGTCGGGAAAATCCACATAAATTTCGAAAATCCATCAGTTATGGTCAGGATATATTTATACTGCTTTGTTGTTAGGTCCATCGGTCCGATGTGGTCGAGATGAAACGTATCGAATGGTTTGTCCCCTTTGTCCAGCTGATTAAGAAAGCCTTCCTGCTTGCCCGCTTTCCTATTTGCCAGTATACACTTGACACAATTATTGATGCGTCTTTGAACTTTTTCCTTCAACTGAGAAATGTAGAACTCTTGCGAAATTAGGTGCATTGTTTTCTTAAGCCCAAAGTGTCCTCATCGTGCTTCATGCTGATGATTTCCGTCTCCATATTACGGGGAACTACTAAGAGTGAAAGACCATCAATTTCTTTAAAAAGTAACTCACCTCGCATTCCAAAATCGTCATACTTCTTTACCTTAAGCACTTCTTTTATTGCCTGTATGAAGCTGTCCGCGTTCTGTGCTCTTTGTATGCGAACCAAAAGCTCCTGCTGTACAGCAAAAACAGCTGGTGAACGGCTCAGCGAATCCACATGGGCCATCCTAGATCCAGCACGGTGTTCAACTTCATAGTCGTAATCTTGCATGTATAAAACCCATCTTTTCACAGCGTTTGGGAGTTCCTTTTTATTCACAGTTTGACGAAACGCAATACAGTCAGTTAAAACTTTGAACTTGGTACCTAACAGGTATATTCTAAATTTTTCTAGTTCCTTGTAGACGGCGTAAGTCTCTAGCACAAAACTATGCCACTTCTGCTCCGATAAGCTGTTCTTCCTGCTGTAGTAAAAAACAGGATGCAGCTGGTTGTCTTCACTACGTTGCAGAAGAATCGCTCCTATGCCTTCCTGACTGGCATCTGTATGTACTTCGCTGTACACACCTTGACGAAAGATGGTAAGTACCGGCTTACTGGTCAAAGCTTGCTTCAATGTTGCCATCGCTTGTCGTTGGGGAGCTGCAAAAACAAATTTGGTATTTTTCTTAGTTAGATCAGTTAAGGGTTTCGCCAAAATCGAATAGGAATTAATAAACCGCCTAAAAAAGCCTGTCAGCCCCAGAAACTCTTGCACCTTTTTTAGATTTGTCGGCTCTGGAAATTTAGATACGGCATAGATTTTTTCTTGAGATGGGCTTACCGTACCATTTTGCACAACGTGTCCAAGGAAAGTAACTTTCCGCTGAAGGAACTTACATTTGGCCCAGTTAAAAACTAACCCATTTTCTGCAGCAACCTCACAACTTTTCCCAGATATTATGAGATCATCTATGAATGTTCGTAATATTTTCTGCTTTACTAGATTGCGAAAAACAACTGTGATAAACCTCACAAAAACAGCGGGACCATTTTTCAGACCGAAAGGAACAAAATTGAATTCCCATTCACCGTCTTCAGTTGCAAAAGCAGTGAATTTTTTGCTGCCTTCTTCCATGGGAACATGAAAAAACCCGTTCTTTAGGTCCAGCGTTATAAAAATCACGTCGTCTTCCAAATTATCCAAAACGATCTCAATAAGTGGTATTGGAAATCCATCTCTTATTGTCCTAGCGTTGATTCCCCTGTAGTCGATACATACTCTGAAAGCACCACCCTTCTTTTTAACTACAACGACTCGGCTGGTAAAAGGTGAACATGATGGTCGAATTATTCCTGATTTACTCCACTCATCAACCTGCTTCTTAACAACTTCAGCTTCATTGATTGGAAGACGTCGTGGAGTTGAATAGATAGGAGTCTCATCACTCAACGCAATCGTCATCGTAATCGGACAATGACTTACAGCTTTCGGCGTGTAACTCGAAATGAGCTCCTTGACTCGAGGCTCATATTGAATTGGGACTTCAATATCGTTTTTCTCATCTAAATCGATGTTCATGATGAAATTCCCGTCTTCTTTACCATAAAATGTCGTCTCTCCATCAACCATGACCACCTTAGCTTGTGCCATAACAACACGCCCGATTATTGCATCGACGCGAATGAAGTTGTCTGGAACTACGTGCATAATACCCATCAGCTTAACATTGTCGATCATCATATTAGCTTCAAAACTACCCAGAGTACTATGCTTTCCTGAACCTAGACCAACTAAATTTACCTTCTCTTTACCTAGATCAGTATCAGCCAGCTTTACAAAACTATCTTTTCGAATTAAAGTAATTTCAGCACCAGAATCTATTAATGCTTTAAAAGGAATCCCGTTCACATAGATTTGTTTCAAATTAATTACGGAAAATGCATTAGTCTCTTTAGGTTTCACCGACGGACAGTTATTCGACATGTGGCCTGTCCCGCTACATCGAAAGCACTTAGTTGGAGAACGGCATTCTTTCCTCTGATGTTCAGAAGAACCGCAATTGAAGCAATGCAGAGAACCAGCACCTCGTGACATTTTACCGTAACCTTGCCCGCTATTTTTTGATGACGCTCCCGAACCGTTAACACCACCGCTACTACTCCCTACACTTCTACCACCACCAAAACTCGTTCCAACTTTGGCTTTAAATTTCAGAAAGAGTTCATATTTTTCGAAAAGTTCTAAAAAATTTCTGGCACCTTATAATATAAGTTTATGATCTTCACGTGCACCGATACCATTAATTATGTACGTAATCAACGAAATGTCATCTACGTCAGCTAACTGCCCGATTTCTTTCATTTTATAGACATACTCGCGAAAACTTTCGTCTTTTCCCATTTTTCGATTTTGAAGGCGCATATAAATGTCCGCTTTGCAAAAAGTTTTTTCAAATTCCGCACATAAAATTGTTCTAAATTCATTAAAGGACCTACAAGTGCACGTTTTCATAAAGCACTGCGCCGAACCTGTTAACTGTTTTCTCGCGAAAATTAACTTTTCTAGCTCTGACCATTTTAACAGCACTGCGACATCTTCAAACTCTGCAAACCATGACCTAATTGACAAACTATCGTCACCACTAAATTTCGAGATTAAGCCTTCCACATCTCTAACAGAAAAGCGAAAAGAATCACCATCAGCACCACGTGGAATATTCATAAGGCTCTGCTGACCACTATTTGATTGCTGGCCTTTTTTGCTAGCAAAATCTGTGTCCGATTCCTTAAGTCGATCAAATAAGACAGCTTTAACACCATTTGTGTCCAGCCCTCGTTTGAGCAACTCAGCTTTTAACTGCTCCACAGTCCATAAATCCATTAAAAAAAATATATATAAAAAAAAACTTAAAGCAAATAAATTTTATAGAATTTAAAATTTAATTTATAATGAATTTTATGTTGACTTTTAGGTTGAGCCCCCAAAGATGTAGGAACCAAATTACTTTTGTTTAAAAGAATAAAAGAAAGAATTTTCTTTATCTTAAAAAAATGTAAAGAAATTTTAATTCACAAGAATATTAATTAAATAAAACAAAGGTATTTAGGATGAACAGCTTAATTGAGGTCTTTACGGCTTGACGGCTTTGTTAATACTCCCCGAGTTGTTCAGTTGTTATCGCCAAACAGGTTAAGTATCATAAGCATAAGAAGAGAGTAGTGACGTCATACTAGGGACAGTGATGCCACTCAGCCTACATGTATTTTCTTAAGTTCATGAGACTTTTCAACAATAATTGCCTAATGCCCGAAAACTGGATATCGAAAAATTTGGTTTGCATTGATTAATAACTTTATGGCGTTCATTGGACCTCTGAAATTCAAAATTATCTTTATACTTCATTGGCATTTTTCTGCAAAGTTCAAGTGTCCTACTAGGTTCAATACCACAGTTTTAAGCAATAACAAAAGGTCTTTAAAGGTTACCAAGAAATGAGGCTTATGTTCTAAATAATTATGTATGGTAATTCTTGGCGAATCCATATTGTTGACTTACAAAGTGTTGATTTCCTGTGACTCTGAGCATTAAAATCTGTTCTTAAATATTTGAAATAGTTAATTTTATCAACGTCTTGTTATTTCTCCTTAATGAACCTTCGACTTTTTCAAAATTGATTAACATCAAAAAATTGCACAATCAGAGAGTCTACGATCATAAAAAAGCAAGAGGATCTTATAATTTATTTAATCTTCATTAAATCCTGATGGTTATAATCTGAGACTATATATGAATACATCAACCTTGAAGAACTTGTGTGTAATTTATGAAAAATAACAACAACAAAAAGACATCATCCATACCGTATCCTCCTCGAAGTGCAATTATCACTTAAAATAATCAGTTTGCTGTTAACCTAGCCAATTTACGATTATATCCATCGACTAGAACCAATATCGACTCTAATGAGCATTATTATACTCTCAAGCTCGTACCATTCTAGACCGCCTTCATCACAGCACTCTCCTCACGCCCGCAACAGCTCTTCACTTTACTATAACACAATATTCCACGACGAAATTATACTGATGCTGATGCTGCATAATATAGCGACCATACATATATATAATTTTATATCGTCATGGTATTTTCAGTGTCGTTATCGTTGTTACTTTACAGTGGTAGTTTATACGGCTCCGGTTCTCTATGGTAATCTGGTTAGGTTCCGTTCACATGATTTCCAAGTTTCGATTCCCTATATGTTTCATGTTGGTTGAAAAAAATGTTTAAAAAAAAATTATTGCGCTCGCCACGTGAGTTAAAACCTTTTGACTTTGCATTTATTGCTCACATTAAAGCTTAAAGGTCCATTTTGCCATACATCTCTGCTTCGAGTGCATATATATACCTACGTCAAGTCGTATATATACTATAAGTCGCTAGTCGCTCACAGATGACCTGCGATATAAATTTTTACGAGAGCATTAAACAAAGCTGACATTCCTGCCAATCTGGCAATAGATGCAACTAGCGATTGTTATTCTCAGCCATTGCCATCCCCATCATCATCATCAACATCTTGAGAGACCTCTTTAGAATCCACCTTTTATTCACATGCCACCATTTGAGTGCAAGTGTCCATCAAAGCGTCTAAATCCGATTTTGCGATCAAGTGTGGCATTGTCTACTTTTATATACCTACCTATCTACCTACTGCCAGAGGCACAATCGGCTTTATAGGTGCATCCACCTAATCTCACGACCAAACCAGGCTGTTTAGGAACAACAAAAATAGCCCGCTGTTTTGTCCCGCCATATAGAAAATAGATATTACACATATCTAAGTCTGGCTTTAAGTTAGCTTTTAGAGGTTTTGTACGAATATATGTATGCTCTTGAAGTGGAGATTGTATTTTGTTGATTTCGCCCTGATTTATGCCACAGATGTAAGCTAAATGTAGACTTAACTATGTTCCTAAACACTTTAATGAGCTCTGATGTGATGCTGGAACCGGATCGTTGAACACTACCGACCTCTGGTGTTGTAATTTATAATTGGAAGTCATGAAGACTGTCGCTAAAGTTGGAATGTTTTTTTATGTTGACAATAACAAAAGTCTATATTCTGAGCACAACATGAGTCAAACAAAACTTGTGAATATGAAGTTGGAGACTGTAGGCTAAAGACTAATACCAAAGAGTATTAATTTTGATAAAGTTTCAAATCAATCAAAAACATTAAGTGAAACTTTTGAAAATGTTGATATTCTAAACCTAGAACCCTCATAGGTTTCGACTTTATTAAGTTTGCAACGTTCTAAGTCTTGATGCAGAGTATCCTAGAATGACTAATTGTTTCTTATGAATGATTTTTCTAACTGAGACGAAGCATGAAACATCTTAGCGATCAATGAGTACCTTAAAGAAACTGTTAAAAGTACTGCTTATTAAAGAAAGTTACAAAGTTTTAAAAAATACAGCTCATTTCAAATTGTGATAAAATAAAAAATATTTTGTATCTATCGAAGTAATAACTTCTTAACGGAGGTTCATAATTTTAAAAATTAAATTTTTAAGCATAAATATTCCACATAGGCAATTGATGTTGTCAAAAGAATTGAATTTCATTGTATCATTTAACTTCTTTAAGGTTTCGATAAAGCTTCCATAATTGCGTTTTTGAGAAACTTGAGTGAAGATCATTTTCAAAGTATTTTCTTTCATGTTTGTTATGAGCCTTTTAAGCTTACTCAAGAATTTTCTTATATTAGACAAAGTTTTAATTGTTGGTTTTTTGTTGAAATAAGCTTCAAATAAATTAATTAATTAATTAATTAATTCCAAGGATCCCGAAAATATGTTAGGGTTTCTCTAACAAGAACTTTATAAGGTTTTTACAGTTTCAATCTTAACTTACAACAATGTCTTGGATTACACCACAATTTTTCTAAATGATGAAATAGTATTGTGGAAAAATGTCAATGTGTCGAGAAGTGTCAAAACTGATTAAATGCACCTCTCCATTTTCTTATCGATATTTACACTCGTAGCCATTTAAAGGTGTTACCACCATCAAGGCTTCGCTTCCATCCAACTTTTATATATCATCTCAATTACAACAAGACCGTTCTTTAGGGAAAACCACTTCAAGTCAAATTCAAAAGCCAAACAGAACAACAAAAAAAAAGAAGGAAAAAATAGAAAAACACATAAGCTCATGTGACAACTTACTAAACAACTAAGGCGGCTGCCATACGATAGCGATCCATACTTATCACCAAATAAGGACGTTTTCATAAAAAGCTATGTATATATGCTTCTCTATAGAGCATATAGCGTCAGCCACTGAGCTATGTCGGTCTTGAGCGACAAAAAACAAAATCGATCGCATTAAAGCGCTCATTTCCATCTACGTTAAGTTATGTCCAACACTTATTGATTAACATATAGGGGGAGACAGAGTGCGGCGACCGAACTTAACTTTATACTGAACTAAACCGAACCGACAGCATCTCTGGTACAAGTCCAATAGAATATATTGCATAACCCCTTGCCATAAAGCAACAGCCACATTTACCCCAAGTACGGGAATCCTCGCTTTTAGAGCCTCAAGCTCTGGTGCTGGGTAAAGTGATAGTATCACTTCATTATTCCGTTCACACTTCGTCGCCAACTAATTAACTGCAGATGATCACAATCTTTAAACACTCACTAGCCATATGTATATAATATATCGACACTCTTGCAGGTCTGGTCTGGTCCAGTCTGGTGTATCTGGCCTGGTCTCGTCGAATCTGTTCACAAGGCGCTCGAAGCTTCAAACTGCAAACTGCAAACCGCGCACCAGCCAATATCCATTATACCATTCGTGGATCAGTATGACCACTTTATGGGCAACAAAGTTACTTTCATGGTGCTAATTTTTCTGCCTTATACGACCCATGGTATTTACGTTTTTGACGCGGTTCTCTCTTAAAGCAAAAGCCAACCGTCTCATTGGCAAAGATTCGAAAAGCATCATTAATATCGGTAATTGGTCGGTCCGAAGCTCCACTAGGCCAGATCATCCACGGACACCATAGACACCCAGACCATCTAAGGTGCAGCTAATATAATATTGAGTCTTGAGTGAAGCAAAATAGAGGGTGCGCAGAGTATTGTCTGTCGTCAATCTCAAACATCAGAGATGATCTAATATACTTTCGAAGGCAATAAATAACAATGATTTATATCAACTTTCTGCACGCATGTTGCACTGAAATTATTATTATGATGACAGGATTGATTCTATTTTTGAAATGGCAAACAAACTTGGTGGGATCATAGTCTGGGAAAATAGTGTTTCTGTAGCTTTACCTTAGTTTTCCAATTAAAAAAAGTTCCTGAAAGTTGAATTCAAAATATGCACATCAAAGTTCTTCGGAGAAGTATTTAGAGTTTTACATCAAAAATATTTGCAAAAATAATTATTTAAGTTCAAAATTTATTTTGTTTTTTATAAAAACTAACATAGAAAACATTGTGAATACATTTTTCTGCAAGTTTCTTCTTTTTTTCAAATCAAAAATGTGCTGGTATAGTTGTGGTATTTTGCAACAATACCTCAAATACTATCATTTTCAGAAAAATACGAATTGTGGGAATAATAATGTGTTTAAAATGAGATTGTATCAATAATATTTAGTTAATGTATCTACACTATTAATTGTTTTTTTTTGTTTTTTTTTTTTTTAATAAAAAAAAGTTAAATGAATTCAAGAACAAGTTTAGTTTATTAAAGTAATCAACTTTTCTCAAGTACCTGCATTACGGTGGAAAACATTTATATTCTGGCATCAATCATCTGAATTTGGCACAAAAAAAGAAGGTGTATGCATTTTTTGTTAATCTGAAAACTGCATTTGATAAAATCTCAAGAAAATTGATTATCTACAAACTACACACGATAACAGTTAAGACGAAATTTGTAAACTTGATAGAAGCCATATACTCCAACACACAATCAGCTGTTTGGACGGCATAAGAGCTCTCTGAATACTTTGAGAAATATAGCTCATCAATATCACTTGGAGTGCTTAGGCAAGATGTGATTTAATTAAGCTTAAATGGAAACAGATTTGGCCAGAACAAATCATCTGTACTGTGTGCATCTTAAGGGGGAGAAAAACATCCAGCAATTTTTGGGCAGATTTTCGGCTTTGAAGGAATTTAGGGTGGACTTCCTTGGGAAAGTTTGGTTAACAGAAGCGGAAATAATCCAGGTGTACAATAGAGAAAACAGCACAAGTTTTGAAGGACTAGCGTATTTTATTATACTGTAGCCTTACAATACCAAAGTACACCTTTTACTTAAAATTGTCACCAAATTTTGATTTAAAACTAATAATTGTTATAATATGTACGTAAATTATACTACCCGACAGACGAAGTTTGTCAATGTCGTAAGTTTTGCATTCTTAACTTCAAAAGAAACTTAATTTGAAAATGTTAACTTCTAGATATTAAGTTGGAAATAAAAAAACATTTTACTACTACTACTACAACTAACTATAAGATAAATTTAATTGGAAGCCATAGTCTTAAATTTTGAAAAGATATTTACAAGAGTCGAAAATCAATTTTTACCAACTTTCAATATTTTTAGTAGGGTTTTTATTTTTTTATGAAAAAACTGCCAATTTGATTTTTCCCAAAATTTCAACTGATGTCAAAAACGTTATTATTCGTTGCATAAAATTATTTTAGAGGTTAAATCATTTTTTGTTCGTAAAATTTTTTAGCTGAAAAATATTTTTTTTCTTCAGTTTTTATCATTTATAAAAAAACAGTTCATTGGAATTTTTTTCCAAAAATACATTTTTTGGTATTACGTTAAAATATAATATAACATAAAATTTAATTCAAGTCTCTGTCGTAATTAGTTCGTGAGATATTTAAAGTAAACCAAAATAGTCAGCTTTTTTTAAATTGCTATGTAAAAACAACCACCCCCTAAATTTTTTTGAGAGTCCTTTCTGAATCTTCCTGCATTATTATCTGTATAACAAAATTTAGCTATGGACGACGAAAAAACATCGCGATCGTACGAACGTACGAACATACGAACGTACGTACACACGCACGCACAGACATCTCTCTTAAAATATTGAAATTTTTTGAATTTGACAAATCCGACCCTTTACAATAACTTCCTCTTGGAATTAATTTACATTTCTATAGGGGGAACCCTTCTGGAGCAATGCAAACATATTTTTTTGTAAATTAATACAAAAAAAGTTTTAGCAAAAATTTTAACAAAATCTATTGGTTTGCTTTCGAGAAAATTCGAATTTTCGATTTTTAACCAAAACATTTGCATAGAGACTACTGTTATTTTTGGTCTAACGAAAAGTGAAAAAATAGGCTCAAAACCTTGATTTCACCTTAATTTCCATAGACAGACGGACGGAATCAGTTGACCCTCTTTTTTCGACTTGGCAAAACTAGCCATACATATATGTAGGCGAAACTTAATAATTTATGGGAATAAGAGAATAACAATTTAGAATGAATTCTATTTTGCAAAACGTGTTTAGACATGCATTAATTTTCATTGAATGGAAAGTTAAAAGTTTAAGTGCATTTTTCAAACTACTATACTCATTTTTTTAACTTCTGACTCAACGTTTGTTCCGGTTTTAAAAAACACAATTGTTAAAAAACGAAACTTTTAAAAACACACTTTGTAAGAATGCATCATTTTGTGATGAGAAAATTAGAGACACAGTATTTGACACTCAGTTTTCTAAGTTTACTGTGTTTTGAAATACAGATCGACCGACAGACAGAATTATGAACAAACAGTATCATACAGAATTTGTATAAAATAGAATTTTCCAAAACAATTTTTTGACCCTCAAATACCTTCGGAGCAAATGACGCTATTTGATATAATAAATTAATAAAATTTAAAAAACATTTTTGATCTCAAATTTTCAACAAAATATGACACTTTCTTTGAAATAATTCTATATTACCAAGAATATTTCATTTATTAAAAGACAATATGAAATAATAACACAAAATATAAATGAAGGATTTGGAAGATTTTGTACAAAAAGTAAAACGTATCTACACAAAGAAGCTTCTCTTAAATATGATCAAGCATATTTATTTGATTTTTTTTAAGAACAGATTAAGATATTATTATTTTACAAAAAAAAAATACCGAAAATACGTATTTTTAAATAAGTCTAGATTAGGTTAAAGTGGCTTTCCCTGATGGAGTAGGATACTTTTGGGCCAGTTTTATGGTCCATAGAGATACCACATGAATCTTGAGGCTTTCTTCTAAGCTCAATGAAACCACTATGACTCCCTTCCCAATAAAGAAACACTGGTTATTTGAATATGATCGGGATTATAATAGCGTATAGACTAGTTTTCCTATACATTTCTTGCGTTTTTGAGCTAGAGCAGTGCATGTACAGAATTTGTGAAGAACTGTTTCCTCATCTTTACAGCTTCTGCAAAAGTATTTTGAGAATGCACCTAGCCGCATGGCGTGTTTTCCAATTACACAGTGTCCCGTTAGAAAAAAAAGGAAAAACTTTGAGAAGTGAAAGAAGTGTTGTTTGAGAAGGAAAAAAAAAAAATGATTGGAAAAACAGCTGGGAGAGGGAAGTTGGCAGGACATCCAGAAAAGCTAAATATCTGATTTTTGTTTGAAAAATAGAATTCTTTTGTTTGTAGTTGTCATCACTATTGAGAATTGTGTAATAATCGTTGGGCTTTCGTTTCGAAAAAGAAAAAAAAAGGTAATTCCGAGAAAGCGGAACTCGCGACCCGTAATTAGAAGTTTTCTTTGTCCAATAAGAACAAAAAGGTGAACGGTCCGTCTTCGGTGCCATACACCAACTCTTTGTCCTTAAAAATTCTTAAAAGATCTTGGGTTTTAATCCTACTTTTAAGGTTTCCCAAGCAAAATGGAAAACAATTAAAAATATTTATATATATTTAAAACATTTTTTTTAATTTGTTCACAAATTGGTCTGGTCGGTCCTGCTCCAAATAAAGGGTGATTTTTTTGAGGTTAGGATTTTCATGCATTAGTATTTGACAGATCACGCGGGATTTCAGACATGGTGTCAAAGAGAAAGATGCTCAGTATGCTTTGACATTTCATCATGAATAGACTTACTAACGAGCAACGCTTGCAAATCATTGAATTTTATTACCAAAATCAGTGTTCGGTTCGAAATGTGTTTCGCGCTTTACGTCCGATTTATGGTCTACATAATCGACCAAGTGAGTAAACAATTAATGCGATTGTGACCAAGTTTCGCACTCAGTTTACTTTATTGGACATTAAACCAACCACACGAATGCGTACAGTGCGTACAGAAGAGAATATTGCGTCTGTTTCTGAGAGTGTTGCTGAAGACCGTGAAATGTCGATTCGTCGCCGTTCGCAGCAATTGGATTTGTGTTATTCGACCACATGGAAGATTTTACCCAAAGATCTTGGTGTAAAACCGTATAAAATACAGCTCGTGCAAGAACTGAAGCCGAACGATCTGCCACAACGTCGAATTTTCAGTGAATGGGCCCTAGAAAAGTTGGCAGAAAATCCGATTTTTTATCGACAAATTTTGTTCAGTGATGAGGCTCATTTCTGGTTGAATGGCTACGTAAATAAGCAAAATTGCCGCATTTGGAGTGAAGAGCAACCAGAAGCCGTTCAAGAACTGCCCATGCATCCCGAAAAATGCACTGTTTGGTGTGGTTTGTACGCTGGTGGAATCATTGGACCGTATTTTTTCAAAGATGCTGTTGGACGCAACGTTACGGTGAATGGCGATCGCTATCGTTCAATGCTAACAAACTTTTTGTTGCCAAAAATTGAAGAACTGAACTTGGTTGACATGTGGTTTCAACAAGATGGCGCTACATGCCACACAGCTCGCGATTCTATGGCCATTTTGAAGGAAAACTTCGAAGAACAATTCATCTCAAGGAATGGACCGGTAAGTTGGCCACCAAGATCATGCGATTTGACGCCTTTAGACAATTTTTTGTGAGGCAACGTCAAGTCTAAAGTCTACACAAATAAGCCAGCAACTATTCCAGCTTTGGAAGACAACATTTCCGAAGAAATTCGGGCTATTCCGGCCGAAATGCTCGAAAAAGTTACCCAAAATTGGACTTTCCGAATGGACCACCTAAGACGCAGCCGCGGTCAATATTTAAATGAAATTATCTTCAAAAAGTAAATGTCATGGACCAATCTAACGTTTCAAATAAAGAATCGATGAGATTTTGCAAATTTTATGCGTTTTTTTTTTTTAAAGTTCTCAAGCTCTTAAAAAATCACCGTTTAGTTTGTTATTTCCTTTTACAAACACAATTACTGGCGCCCATCTTGTTCCTTTTAAATTTGATTATATACATATTTCAAGAACACCCCATTCGCAATCCACTATCAAATTAATTTGATAATTTTGATTAATAAAACTTACCTTGTTCCCAATTAATTTAACCCACCCCAAAACTGAGCTATTGGGCGACAGCACTGCTTTTGCTGTCTATGAGGAAATTGACGAACAAACCTATTCGCGTCTGACAGTTGTCTTTGATTTCAATAAATCACAAATAGGTACTACTCGTGCGCGTCGGCTACCTATTTTATTAAATTTTAATTAGATTTCGTTTTTAATAACCATCTTTTAAGATGGCGGACAATCAATCCGCCATCGTATCATATTTCATAAATTCGGTTCGCCAGTTTTCACAAAATAATTATAACAGCTTGTCGAGTTACTATTTATTTAAAAAAATCTTATTACACAAAAAGTTTGGATTTTTTTCATTCCATAACTAGTTTTAAAGAAAAAGCTTCAATCAGTTTCATCGCTATAGAATATCCTTGTTTTATGCCTGGACAAGTTAAGAATTTTTTAATTTTTTTCTTTCCACAACTAATTTACAACAAAAAAGGTATCATTAACAGAGAGCTCAATTTATAACTAACTTGACAGTCGTCATTATTTTTAAACAGATCTTAGACACAGGAGCGAGTTCGTGCAACTAATTTGTATATTTGTTTTAATCTTACAAAAATCGAATAACAATCTTTTTGTATGCAATAAACTACATTTTCTACATTTACTTTTTACATTTTCTATAAACAAACACACTTTTTATTTAAAAAATATATGTATTGTATAAGAATGAAAGACGAACACAATACTGAAAACCAAACTTCCACAAAGCCCATAATCATGAATATACAAACTCCAAACTTCTAAAATTGTGAAACCGCAAAATTAAAAATGTCGAAATTTATACATTACTGCGGAAATTTTTAATTTTCTTAACTTGAATACCATTAAGTCATTCAGAATGTTTCAGAAAAAATAAATATTTCACTTTTATATACAAAATAAATTTTTTTTCAAAACTCATAAAAACTAATCTTGTATTAACAAATATGTTATTAAAATGTGTTTCCATCTCAAACATGTGCCAATAATTTGTAAAGATAGACAATAACTCAATTCAGCCTTTCAACTAACCAGCAATCATTAATCTCAAAAGCTTCCGACATCGAAAAGATATAATTTCACCTTGCATAAGAAGGCTGATCTACTTCATTAAGCCCAAACCTCCTCCCCGATCTTTATACCGGGTACCCACCTAATATTCTCGAATCATCAGTAACAAAAAAAAGAACAAATTACTAATATGCAAAATCACGATGGCTAACCTGATGCCAATCCAACTTGACTTCCCATCCGCCTCATCAACAAAATTACACAGATCAGTCTGCCTGCCATCAGCCAGGCTGGGACAGAGGGACAGCAGACAGGGAGCACTAGCTCAAGCCTGGCCCTGCCCTGCCCGACCCAGGCTGAACGGCTTCAGCCATCACAGGAACATTAGCAAGTGCACAGTAGTTGGTAATTATGACAGGAACCACCTCGGGTTGCTCTATTTACCGTGGAACTTCATACAAATTTAATTGCTAGTCGTAGTTGCTAATGAAAAGCTATGATTATTATCACAGTACGCGAATATGAGTGCGCAGCAGCCGCCATGGTGGTTGTCTGGAGGAATTCGGGGTGCTGTTGCTGTGCCACTACCTAACCTATGGTATACTTATTTGGCCTCGGGCCCTACAAGTCTAAAGCTTAACTTTTTTTGAATAACTACCTTTTGCCAACTTGAGCTGCCGTTTTCGGATAGGCCAACGACGACGACCGACGCGACGTTGATGTTGCCTTTTGATATAGGTAGCTTAGAAGCCTTAGAGTCGACGCGATGTGGTGCGATGATTGTCTAAGAGTGATGATAATCTCAAGCGCGCCAAGTTAAGGCAGTTACGAGCTCCAGAGCAATATCACATCAAGCCCGGGTATATCCGTATAATTGTAATATTTTTCTGTGCATCTTTGTAATTTTTATTGATGTTTCGGACAGGTAGCAAAATCATGAGCAGAACCGATGGCGATGACCTTCAGGTGCTTCACAACTTTGAATTTGATGCTATGCTTGGTGTAATCACAATTTTGCCACATGGGTAGAGTATTACTCTATCTAAAGTGCGGAATTCGAAAGATATGGGGAAGCATATTCATAACAAGATGCGAGATATGTTTGTAGGTGAGAAAGCCTCAGGAATGTGGCATGATTCGCGGATGGGCTGTGGTCCAACTTGTTGTATTTTTATTCCTTGTGTTTATATTGAGCGAAAGATGACTTGGATGATTTCATTTTAATTACAGACTGCGCACGGGTAGTACTTGACGACTGCAAAGCATCATAAAAAAACAACACTTCAAAAACAAACCATCACCAATCCAGAAGTAGAGAGCTAGACCTGAAAGGCTGCGGCAGAGGGGTTCGACTACGGGTGGGCAGGCGGCTAGCGTGAAATAGTGTTTCGCATAAAAACTATGCTTTGAAGATTATTATAAATTTTGTGGAGTGATGATGTGCTCACTGGTCAGCATTCAGCATGGTGATTGCAGTGTCATTAGGTGGAACAACTTTTGAAGTGAACGAAAAATTTGTGCGGTATTTTCTCCGCCACTCGCGTAGTTATAATTAAAAATATAAATATTTTTATAATGACTCGATTAAAAAAATAAGGAAATAAGATAACTTTTGAGGAGGATTTCAAATAGCTTCTTGTAGTTATCTTGAAGACATTTGTTTGGATTTGATTAGAGATAGCTTCGGAATTTACATATCGAACTGCATTCTTCGGGATATGATTGCATTTTGAATTGGTTGGAATATTTGATTTTCAATGACATTTTTTCTAAATAAATATATATTGCTTGGTTTTATTAAACATAAAACTTAACTCAGATCTTATAATTAGAAATTAAGAAGGAATTTCTTTGAGGTTAATTTTACATCTGTAAATAGAGTTGAATTGTTTTTTTTGAGACTAAGAAGAATTTAAAAAAAAATTAGTTACTATACTCAATTTTAAGTGTTTATAGCTTAGCGGTGCATGTGGTTTTTCAATAAAGTGTTTAATTTTTATATATAAAAATACGTTTGTTTCGTTTGGAGATACTTTTATTGATGATTTTAAAAATATTCTTTTGCGGATATGCCGCTAGCCTAAATTATTATACATAGCTATATGTAATATTTGATGACGAGCATAAGGCTGGATAAGCTTAAATGAGTGTGATTTCGGATGACGAACAAATTCTCTGCCAGTGGGAAACCATAATAATTATCAAATATGATCCGTTTAGATTTATACTCAATATACATAATATCCTGCATTTCGATTATAACTGCTGATTTGATTTCTGCACAATATCCTTTCACCGAAATTAAATGACTATGTAGGATATTTTGCGTCTCTTATGTCCCCTATGACCTCACAAGTGTCATATCTCAAAAGGATTTGAATCAAGAGTTAATACATATAGATTAGCTTTCATACAGTCAAAAGAAAAATGTCTGAAGGGCTTAAATCAAAACATCTTCTGAGTACATTTTTGATTTACTTCGAGAAATATGACACATTCAAGATACATTTTATTGCAAAAGAGCGAACAAGAAACTTTTAGTACAAAATATTCACTGAAGATAGTGTCGCTTATTTTCTATTGATGACTTAGTTTTTATTTTTCACATACCAAAATATGACGGCTGCGCAAATACCTGGCTAATTACAAAACTTCGAAATGGGTAACCCTACAAATTAAAAGGTGATATTATGAAACTCTAAATAGATTTTCCTCATATCCATTCAATATTCAACGTCGTGTCTTATATCCATTCAATATTCAAACTTATTTTCTTATAGATTCTCAAATACTCACATCAATCTTCAAATATCATCGCAAGTCTTCCACATCTTTCACATATAACCACATCTTCACACGTCATTATCATTACACATTCCCAAATATCTCCATTCGTTCTCACACATTCTTGGACATCTTCACACATCCTCACACTTTTATACATCCCTAAATTTCCGCCTCCCAATTTTCATCCAATCTAAATTATTTTTGTACATCCTCACACAGTCAAATGTATTCGTCTTAACTCTTTTTCTTCTACGTGAATCCTCACAAGTCCTTAAGTACCCTCACGCATTATTACTCATCTTCAAACTTTCTTTAACAATTCTGTTCATATTGAAACATCTTCATACATCCTTAAGCAACCTCACACATCCTCCCACATTCTTGCACATCCTTACACATCCTCACACATTCTCACACATCCTCACACATCCTCACATGTACTTACACATCCTCACACATCCTCACACATCCTCACACATCCTCACATATCCTCACACATCCTCACACATCCTCACACATCCTCACACATCCTCACACATCCTCACACATCCTCACACATCTTCACACATCCTCACACATCCTCACACATCCTCACACATCCTCACACACCCTCACACAGCCTCACACATCCTCACACATCCTCACACATCCTCACACATCCTTACACATCCTCACACATCCTCACACATCCTCACACATCCTCACACATCCTCGCACATCCTCACACATCCTCACACATCTTCACACATCCTCACACATCCTCACACATCCTCACTTATACTCACTCATCGTCACAGGTCGTCACACATCCTCACACATCCTGACACATCCTCACATATCCCCACACATCCTTACACATCCTCACACATAGTCACACATCCTCACATATCCTCATACATCCTCACACATTCTTACATATCCTCACACATCCTCATACATCCTCACACATCCTCACACATCCTCACACATCCTCACACATCCCCAAACATTCTCACACATCCTCACACATCCTCACACATCCTCACTCAAACTTAAGCGCTTTCATCTTTATGTATCTACATAATGTATATATTTATGAATCTTGAGTCTTGACACCTTTTCTGGCTTCTACACATTGTTCCTGATCCTCACGCTCATCCTAAGCATTCACTAATCGTCACACCTTCTCATACATTCTCACACATCATCTTACATCCTTACACATCCTTCTCACGCGAATGGGATTGATTTAGTTGGACTTAGCTGAATTTAGAATCTATGCTTCAAATAATAAGGTACTCGTAAATTTTTAGACTATATCGTGTAGAATATTTTGGGCAGTCTTCAATCAAACGTTTCATACTTTTAAAAAATCTCAAAAACGAAGCCCTCATTTCCATAATATGAACTAGAAATTTGAAAATAAATCTTCAACTCCACCAAACCGCACGTGCCATCTTGGCTTGCCGTACTTAACCCAATTAAATTTAAGTCGTCAAGTTTTCCCATTGAAGCCATAATTCTTCCCACAAACCCAAGAACTACTCTACACACCTTGTTGTTTGGTACGTGTCAAATCATTATCATCACCTACAACAAAATGATTCATTCCTGGTAATTGATAGATATGCCTCAGGAGAATTGTCTTCGCAGCTCAACCCATCAGCGAACCGCGATGAGGAGAATACAACAAAAAATATTGTCGTCTGACTCCGTTACCACCAACACGTCGGACCGATGATGATGGGTGATAATTTACAAATTACCTGGATGCTTCATCCAGTGCGACTCCAGAGATAACATCGCGCCGGCTCTGCTCTATAAGAAGGATTGAACTCGTCAGCATCAGTCTTCATCCGCATCCACAACCATCACATCCATCTCCCTCATCGTCATCGCCATCATCATTATCATCCACCGTAACAACAGTTCTGCGTCCCTCTTACCACTCCTCCCGCCCTCGGAACCACCTGTTTCTGCTTGTGCTTTCCCTCAGTCAGTCATCTAAGCCGCTCTGCTGCCGCCTGGCCTGCCCTGGCCATTATGGTTGCACCCAATTTGATAGCGATACGATGTGCGATAGTGGCGCACGATACACTACCTATAGTATAATATTCGTCGTCGTCGGCGGGGCGTTGTGCGTCCTGCTTGCGGTATTATAAGAAAGGTACTCGTATACAACTCCGCTTCGGAACCTTTGGGTCTGGTCTGATGGGGGCACATACGCATCACGTAGGCATTTCCTAAGTCGCGCAGGCTCCTTATTGCGGGCCATGATGATGATGATGATGATGATGATGGTGAGATGGTTGATGCTCCAGCGTTCTTGTTTGCCTGATGCTGATGCCAATGACGATGATGATCATGTCGGCATTTTGTGATGTGTTTTTTAAGCCGCGGAAGAGATCAGAGCAGAGCAGTTTTGTACTGAATCGAATTTTGCCATCATAAATGCAAATACGTGACATTCAACGCTTAGCATGATTTCAATTTTATTTTAAAAAGCCGAATTGCATCACAACGCAGAAAAATAGGTTGGTGAGCAGAGCGGACATAAGCGATGTAGCCTGTTGAACTCTGATGATTTTTTTGTATTATATTTTTGGAGTCTTCCTTATGGATGTGAATTTCACCAAAAAAAAATAGTTTGATATAATAAAAGTAAAAATTATCTTATAATTAATTTTTTAGACCAGTTTATACCAAACTTAAACATATTGTATACCATCAAAACCAGACATTTAAGCACAGATGTGTTTTAAAAAAAGCTTTGTGTTTTTTTTCTCAAGTGTGATTGCACTATATTTATACCAATCATACAGCATACCAATTGCCCATAATTATTTTACTTGTTTTAACTTTATTTATATTACCTTCAAAAAACTAGACCACATTATACCAACTTATCAAACAAATGATAGTTTATGTGTTGAACGTGAGCTTTTTTACTTTATACCAATCCCATATCATCATTATTTTGTTTTATCATTTTTTAAGTTAAATAAATACAAATTTATTTAATAGGTCCTCAGACCTGTTAAGTCCGTTTGTGACCTCTTAAGGGGCATAGGTCCTCTACTACGCCTACGCTTCATCCTGTGGGGTTTCCGGAAATATGTTTCAACTCCCAGCAACTCTTTCCTAGTATTCCTCCTCGACTGTCCTGCGCCATGTGCTTCTCGGTCGTCTAGCTCAGTAGTTCAATATACGATGCTAACCCCTAAAGGGGTAACGATACGCCCCTTTATACATTTTCCAAAAAACGTATAATCTGAGAACTATGTCCCATGCTCTTTGAATGATATTACTCAATCTGCTGCCTATCTGCCTCCGCTTTCATCTTTAAATTTTTTTACAAGATCATAATCTATCAAATTTGGAAATAAAAGCTTTTATTATCAAAATGTAGGTGGGTTGAAAACTAAACTTGATAATGTATTTGTTTCTTTTTTTGTATCTAACTATGATATTATTGTTCTTACTTGGTTGTCTGGAAATCATTTTACTTCGGACATTTTGTACACAAAAGTCGAATTTTCCCATTATGGGAAATACAAAACACAACCTCGGAGTTGATATAATGAGGGTGATATAATGTTTTATAATTATTTAAAAATGAATATGTAAATAATGTTTTTAGATAAGATTATCAAAAAGCTGACTTTGATGCAATGGTAAGGAGGTTAAGGAGGTTAAGTCATCTCAAAAACCAAAAAAAATAAAGCATATAAATTGTATAAAAAGAACAAAAATAATTCAAGTTTTCGAAACAGCTATCTAGATATTCAAAGCAAATAAAACTATCTCAATAAATTTTTATATCATAATTACATGCCTTCAGTTTAAATCGATCTTAGAAGTAATAGTAAAAGGTTTTTTTTTTTTTAAATACCGAACGAAAATCATGTGGATTACCAAGCTACAGTACAGTACAGTGAGTTATCCGAGATTTGTAATTTATTTGCAAAATACTTCCAATCAATCTATTCCTCTGAATCTGTTTTAATTGATGAGCCTTCAGGGGTAAGAAAATGTGTTGATCTTGGGTCACTTATTCTAAGCCAGGTTAAAGTTAAATCAGCTCTTTTAAGCTTGGAAGTGAATACAAGTGAAGGCCCAGACAATATTTTTCCAATACTTCTAAAAAATTCATGCAGATTTTTAGTTTATCTCTTGGAAGTGGCAATTTCATGTGTTCGTGGAAAATTTCGTTTTTGTCTCCGATTTTCAAATCAGGATCAAAACACGAAATAACAAATTACAGGCCAATTTGTAGAATCTTTGCAATACCTAAATTATTTGAAAAATAGTTTATAACAGAATTTCAATTGTAACTCAAGGTCTTTCAGCATGGTTTTGTTGCAGGTAAATCAACATCGACTAATGTAATGATTATGATAAATGCCATTATATCTAATATGGAAAAAGGCTTTCAAACTGACATCATCTTTACCGATTTTGCAAAGGCTTTTGATAGAGTTAATCACAAAATTCTAATTCACGAGCTTTTCTGTTTTGGTATTCACTCTTCTTTATTAATTTGGATTGAATATTATCTGACTGGTAGGGTTCAAGTTGTTAAAATTAAAAATTATAGATCCGATGATATAGATATCATATCGGGTGTCCCCCAAGGGAGTCATTTGGGTCCACTCTTATTTCTCCTGTTTGTCAATGATAATCCCACTTTCTTTAAAAGCCAAATGATTTCCTGCAATTCTGACTGTTATCTTTTATTATCCAACTTGCATAGTTTGGCAACTTGGTGTCAAGCAAACTACCTGAATCTTAATGTGCTAAATGTCAAGTTTTGTCTTGTTATAGGAACTTTAGTGAAATAAAGTTTGATTATAGCATTAACAACATTAACCTAGAAAGAGTAATGCAAAAAAATATCTGGGTGTTTTTCTTGATGTCAACTTGTCATTCCACGCACATTTTTATTTTATGATGACAGTTTGGAATCCATATTATTCAAATTCATCAAAAAGAATAGAAGATATGCTTTTTTTGAATTGAGATGGATGATTATAAGACCTCAATACGAAACCAGATGCTTATTATGTGGAATGAAATCTCTAGGAACTCGGCGGAAATATTTTTCGATAATGTTTGTCAGGGACATAATAGCTAGGCATATAAAATGTCCTCCGCTTATAGATTTGTTGTATGAGTGAAATACTCCCCCAAGAGTTACACGCGAAAGATTTTTAATTTATGAACACTTGCATCAGAGAAACTATGGGTGCAATGAGCCTATCACCCGTTGCATCAAAGAAGCTAATTCAGTATGACCAAAAATATTAATTTCATATTAAATTGTTGTACAAGGGATGCTTTTAAAGCTGTTATTCTTAGCCAAATTTAAATTTGATTAAAGATGTTTTCAAAATATGTTTTTATGCTCTTATGTTCTATTATTAACTTATTATTTATCTTGTAATACATATGCGACGTTTCACTATTAAGTTATGTATATGTTGTCTAATACATACGAATTTTTAATCTATTTATTGTATCTTTTATATACCCACCTACAAACATGTAAATATTGTATGTGTATTTAATGAAATAAAGTAAAACTAAACCCTTAGCGTCTATAGCAAAATTGAAACACTAACGTTAAGAAATAAGATACATTTAATTTAATGTATAACGACATAGGAAATTTAACATAAATGCATACTACATATATATATAAATACAAGTTTTAAAACGCTTACAAAAATTATATATGCACTTCTTCTCAGAGTACTACTTTCCTTGCCTTTTTTCTGCAAATTTATTTATTAAAATGAAAGATTTCAGTTTTTCAAGATTATCTGCTTCTATTGATACAATTGACAAATCTGACAACCTCTTCTGTCCCATTGAATTTCTGAGATAATTTTTTATGATTTTCAGCTTCGAAAAAGATCTTTCAGTGTTGATATGGTTACCGGAAGAATCAAAAAGAAAGCATGCTGTTATTACTTCAGAAAAAGCAAACATACTACTAAGACTATCAAGGTTTTCAAATCTTTGCTGAGCTTGTCCATTCAAAATGTCCAAGTAAATTTCCGAATAAGAAATTCTATGATATTTTGCAAACTCATCAAAAAAGCTCTTCGTTATTTTCCTCCTTTTGTTTTTGAAAACAGGCGTCACTCCCCAATCGTTGGCTAAATCCTTGAACTTTTTAAGTAAATCACTGAATTTCTTTGGATTTAATTCTTTTTCTAGAGCGTCTAAAAGATTTTGAAGCAAAATACATCCTTTTTGTAAGTCATTTTCCTCATCGTGAAGGGCTTTGGAAACTGGACTTATAATATCAATCAGCGAAGAATAAAATTACATCCACTTAATAAAGTCGTAGGTCTCTAAAATATTAGTATTTTTTAATCTACCGCTGTTCCCTGGTTTGTATTTCTATGCGATGTTGTATTTAGTTATTGGATGTGCCAGGCAGGACGATATATTTTACAAGCTGGAATAAAAAAGTTGTAGTATTGTTGGTTAGTAGGACATGAAAAAAAGAAAAAAATACACAGGAAAAAAAAATTTTCGACTCATGTTAAAAATGATCATCGGAACATTTTTTTGTAATTAAACTGTATTAAATATTCAAGTGAATTTTTTCATACCCGTCTTGTGCTCTGTTACATTGGGGGCCCCTATATAAAGGGGGCCCCTATATAAAGGGGGCCCCGTTACATGGATACAGCTGACACAGCGGTAGCTGCGCCACTGGTCTTTAGGTTCCTCGCCTGTCCTTCTATGAAAAACCTCATTGGATAATCGGTTTGGCCAAAAAATCCATAGAAAGTTGCGAAGACATCTATTTTTAAAGGTTGGCAGCTTCCTTGTATTTTCAAACGGTAGACATGTGCATTCAAGAGGACACAAGCGTCCACAGGTTTTTCTCAAAACCCACCTCTGTCTATCAACTCCTACTCTCACCTCCCCGCGGTGAACATCGGGTGCCTAGTACCTCAACTGGAGATTGGGTTCCAACCCCAGTGGAAAGTTGTTGGGGGCAGCAAACGGGAGAAGGGGGGAGAGGTGTTTCCACTAAGGCACCTCTCCTTATCCAGGCGGCAGCGGACGAATTCTCGAGATAGAATCAACGGTGGCGTCTACAGTTCCAGTAAGGTTGAACTACTTAGTGAACACCTTATAGGGCTTCTTCAACATATTCGGAGCCCAGGCCTGTAAGGAGCGGTTTATCCGTCTCCCCTTCCTTGGAGTTATACTTAGAATCTGGCCCTCCAGGTTGGGGGTTGTGCCGTCGAGGTGACTTCCTGGCCACGTAAAAATACCTTAAGTTTCGAAGCACCAACTAGCCTCGGATACAGACGGATTGACAACCCACGCAAACGAAATAAGAACAACATACTTCGAATCTGTATGTGAAATGTTAGGTCCCTTAACAGACTACGTGCAGCCGAAAAATTACCGGAAGCCCTTAACTGCTGCAAGGCAGATATTACCGCCATCCAAGAATTGCGTAGGGATGTACCGGGAAAACGCAAACTAAAAGACTGCGATACTACGTCGACTGCTACCGAGAACAAAGACTACTTGGGTGTGGATTTGTTGTTGGAACTAGACTCATGCAAAAAGTCTTGAATTTCAACAGTGTGAGCGAGCGCATCAAGACTAAATTCGCCAACATAACCCTAATATGCGCGCATGCCTCAACAGAGGAGAAAGATGAAGGCACCAGAGACATATTTTTTGAGCTCTTGGACAAGACATATGAACAGTGCCCTGGCTATGACATTAAAATTGTCTTAGGAGATTTTAATGCCAAGCTAGGAAGAGAAGACATCTTTGGTGGGATAATCGGGAGATACAGCCTGCACGACACTACCTCCGACAACGGATTCAGGCTGGTTGATTTCGCTGCGGGGCGAGACGTTCTGGTAGCTAGTACGCAGTTCACGCATCTCAATATCCACAAGGGGACATGGAAATCTCCTGATCAATCAACCGTCAACCAGATTGACACTTCTCCAGTATCCAGGATATCCGAACATTCCGAGAGGCCAACATTGACTCGGACCACTTTCTCGTTGTAGCCAAGCTACGGCTACGGATATCCCGATCCAAGCCAAAACAAGGAAGTACTGTAAGAAGATTTGACGTTAGACGGCTACAATCGCAACAGACTGCCATGTCCTTTTCCGATCGAGTCTTTAATAACCTCTTAAGGAGTCCTATGCCTCCTGCGTTAAGCATTGAAAACCAGTGGCAACATTGCCTTGCATCCATCAGAGATGCCGCCTCTAAAGTGCTAGGTTTCACACGGCCACCACAGCGAAACCCCTGGTTTGACGACGAATGCCGGCAAGCGCACGCAGCGAAACAAGAGGCTTACAAAACGGTGCTGCACAGAAGGACTAGAGCTGCTTGCGAGCTCTACGAGCAGAAGAGGAGAGAGGAACACCGGCTTCTTAGATGGAAAAAAGAGAGCATGAGAAGCACGCGATCGAGGAGATAGAGGGATGTCACAACAGAAATGAGGTTCGTAAATTTAAAAACCTCCCAAAGGTACCAGCCATGAACCGAAGCCTGTAAAGACGATCAGGGGAACATCGTAGTAGAACCGCAGTCGATGCTGAGAATATGGAAAGATCACTTCTCCAAATTATATAACGGCGATGACGAACTGAATTCCGCTGTAAGGGAGATAGAACCACTCAACCTCGGCGACGCAGATCAACAATTCCGCCTACCCGACATTGACGAAGTGAAGATAGCTATATCTAAACTTAAGTCAAACCAAGCTGCTGGAGCTGACGGCATCAGTCTCCTTAACATTGCTTATAAGATCCTCTCTGCCGTATTATGTGAACGTCTGAAGCCATTCGTCAACAACCTGATTGATCCTTATCAGTGTCGCTTCAGACCAGGAAAGTCCACTATCGACCAAATATTCACACTACGGCAGATCTTGGAAAAAACCCAGGAGCTTCAAATCGATACCCACCATCTCTTTATCGATTTTAAAGCCGCGTATGACAGCATCTATAGGGAAGAGCTCTACCGAGCAATGTCTAGTTTTGGCATCCCTGTCAAACTTATCCGTTTGTGCAGAATGACGATGGAGAATGCACGCTGCTCTATCAAGGTCGGAAAAGATCTTACCGATGCATTTGATGTCAAAAAAGGTTTTAGACAAGGCGATGCACTGTCATGCGACTTCTTCAACATCGTTCTGGAAAGAATTTTGCAAAACTCAACCGTCAACACTAGAGGCACAATCTTCCAAAAATCAATCCAATTACTCGGATACGCAGATGATATTGATAAAATTGGAAGATCAAAGCCTGATGTCAGTGGAGCGTTTTTGAGCATTGCCACGGAAGAGAAGAAGATGGGTTTAGTGGTCAATGAGGGCAAGACCAAGTATATGCTGTCATCAAAAAAGGACACTGAACGACGACGTCTGGGACAAAACGTCACCATGGACAGCTATAACTTTGAGGTAGTTAAGGACTTTGTCTACCTAGGCACCGCTATTAATGCAGACAACGACACCAGCGCTGAAATCAAACGAAGTTTAACTCTTGCAAATCACTGCTTCTTTGGACTAAGAAGGCAATTGAGAAGTAAAGTCCTCTCTCGAGCATGTAAAATCACCATCTATAAGACACTCATCATCCCGGTTTTCATTTATGGCGCTGAGGCCTGGACCCTGTCAAAGAAAGATGAGGGCGTCTAAGGATGCTTCGAGAGAAAAATTCTTCGGGTGATTTTTGGTCCCATACGCATAGATGGAGAATGGAGGAGAAGATATAACGACGAACTGTACGGGCTGTACAGCGACACTGACCTGAGTCCAACGGCTTAGATGGCTAGGTCATGTAGAGCGGATGGACATCAACGCTCCAGCCCGGAAGGTCTTCGAATCCAATCCCGAGGGACGGCGCAGTAGAGGAAGACCGCGACTCAGGTGGCGCACGCAGGTGGGAGAGGACCTCAACCAACTTGGCGTGCGAAACTGGAGACAGCTAGCTAGGGACCGAGCTGGCTGGAGACACTTGTTGGTTGAGGCCCAGGTCCGCCCCGGACTGTAGCGATACCTTAAGTAAGAAAGTAAGCCTTGTAATGGCTGAAGTAACCTCTCAGTTTCTGCACCCATAAAGATGTACAGGTTCGATTCATAATCTCATAGAGTTTTTTCTCCAAATTTTCGACTGCATACTGCAGATGACGGCTTGTTCGGTTCCGCCTTCGATGGAAACGATACTTCCAATGTTTGTAAACCGGTTGTGGGGAAATACATAGTTTAAAGGATGGTCCGGTTCCGAGGCTGATCATTTTTTTCATTTAATCCCTCTGCTACCTGATAAAGCTGCCTGCAGTACATCACTTATCACCAGCAAAAACAATATTGGCGACAGAATACAGCCCTGTCTGAGTCCGCTTTGGATTTCAAAATCAATCTAACAACCTATTATCGTGCAGAACGTGACAGTTGGATCCATCATATGCTGCTTTAATAATAGCAATTAGTTTTTCAGGGATGACTCTCCTCCGCAAAGCTAACGAGATGTACTTCCTGTTAAGGCTATCAAAGGCCTTCTCGAAGTCAATGAACAGCAGGTGTAGTGGTGCTCGATATTTAACGCACTGCTAAATAATGATCAACAGGCTGTTAATGTGATCAATACAGGAGGATGCAGCGCGGAATCCTGCTTATTCGGCATCGCTACTATTCTGGAAATAGCAGGAGCTTGACGATCATTCCCTTCTTCCACTCATCGAGGAAGCTTTAGGTGCCCCAGGCTTCGTTTATGAGTAGTCCGTTTGATGATATTTGCTCTGCTTGTAAAATATCTGTGGGAATTTCATCGAGTCCTACCGGTTTGTTGTTCTTAAGTACTTTAATCTTGGCTACGATTTCATAGTTACTGAAATGCGCAGATTCGAGAATTGGTTTGTTCGGGCGCTTCAGAAGTTATGGACCTATTTAAAACCGATTAAAATTTAATTAAAAAAACACAAATTTTAGCGTGAAAATTTGTGTGAATTTTATAACTGAATTTAATTGGTATAAAGTTACAAATTAAAAAAAAATTCACAATAATTAATACATATTTTTGTAGTTAAACGAAAGAAAAAGCTACGCCGCCGCCGCCGTAGTTACCGATCCACACAAATTACGCTATGTCAACACTTCGCTCATTTTTTATCCATTAATAATCACGGTTAGCAACGAACAATTGGTATAAAATAAGAAATATGTGTAAAAAAACATGTACTACCTAAAAATTGTATGTTTTTATGGAAAACATTCTTCTGCTAAATGGTAGAATTTCGTCTAAGAAACATTCACAACGTCAATAAATTCTGTTGATTGGTATAAGCTCGTCTAAGGAAAGAAAATGGATGTCTTTTTTTAGGCAGTGTTTTGTCAAAGACGAATTTTGGTGTTTGAAGAAATTCACCTCACTTGCTCTTAAAGGAGATCGAAATCTCAGCAGTGATGACGAATATGGTTAGAAATTCCGTGAACATTTGCAAAGTTTCAGACTGTTTATATGAGCTACTCAAGCGTACTCTAGTTTGCTTTAATTTAAAATACTGCATTCTATGCAGAGCAAAGCATTGTATATATAAACATTCCGTCATCTGTTCGTCTATATTTTTAGTCAAATTAATGCAGTTTCATGGCGGCGGCATTTTTTGTTTCCGCAATGGTATAATGGCAAGGCATTACCTTCGGTCTCTGAAGATTGCCGGTATAGCCGCAGCTCAGCAGCATTCAGAATATAATGCTCTCCCTTGACATAGAATCTTTGGAAGGTTCTGTGTATGTGTATAAATCTGCAACAGAAATGAATGAAGTAATTTTAATGGTTTCTTATTTTATGTTAAGAGATTTTTCTTTTGCTGATGGGAAAAATGTTGGTATTTTGCATAGAAAACCTGGAAAATATGTAAATTTTATATTCCAACATTGTTGTAAAAAAAGCCCTTAATAGAATGCGCTGTAGGTTAATGTTTTACATGGTTGAAATATTGAACTAAGACTCTTTTATTTCTGTGCATAAAGCTTTTAAATGGCATCAATGCAAGAGATTCGTAAAAATGGAAGAAGGTAAGTTTCAAACATTTTTAGATCCTTAGATATTAGATTTGCGATCTAAGAAGAAAAAAGTGTTCCAAGAGCATTAACAAAACAATTTTGGATAGTCACTAAATTCCCTAAGACAGAAACCTTTATTCGCATCTTCTTTATTGAAAAAACACATTTCCTTCCTCGATTCCCTACGAACCCATAATTTAGCCTTGTAAAAGTCAATAAAATAACACTTTCTTCTTCTCCATAAACACTATGAACATTCGCTCTGCAAGAGCCTTGCATAATTTACCATTCCATAAACAAACCATATTAAATTCTCGTCATTGACCATCTAAGCAAATAACTTTACACAATTCTTGATTTTTCTAGCCAAATTTGTTACACCACATGTATTCCAGTCATCAGTTGAATAATTCATACATACGCCACAGTGAACCATCAATTCATATCACTTGGACTTGAAATAAAAATAAGTACAAAGTAAAAATGTTTATAGAAGATCAGCAAAAAGCACTTCACTCACTGTCAGCCAGGCCAGGACTTCAGAAAACAGCACCAAAACAGTTTATTGGAAAAAGTTAGCAACACAAAAAAAAAAAAACAAAAAAAAAAAGAAGTTAAATCCCAATCCGTGCAAGAAATCAAAGAATATCTTTTTTTTCGCTTCTCTCCACAGCGAAGTGCAGCTACGGCTGGCGGTGACGCGACGCTTACGACCAGATAATCGCACGGATCAACCTATCTGTTGCTATCTGATGACTGACTTGGCGAAGAGATAATTTTGTATCGGTTAGATATTGCGTTGGATCTTTGAAGTTTACCATCAATGTATGTTTTTTGCCTAGAATGCTCAGCGCACCATACCATCATCTTGGATGCGGTCTCCAAAGCAGAGCAATTGATCACATCGACCCGGCATGTGCAGTGCAGTGCAGAGTGCAGTGTGCTGTGCAGTGCAGTGACGGTTGCATCGATTGTCATGCTGCATTCGTAGAGCAATTGAAGCGATTGATTGTCATCGAATATTGATGGTCCACCTATTGGCGCAAAGTCTGTCTAGCGATGGCGGCAGCGGCAGAAGCAGCAGCAGTAGCGGCAGCACCGATGATGGTAAATTAAAATGCCATATTCGATGGCAAAATTGTTCTTTTTGTTTCAGTGTATATTTTCTTTTGGGCGACTGATGTCGGTCCGACTGCGAGTAAGTTGGCAAATCAAAAAAAAAAAATATTGTAAAAAAACTAAAAAATCAACAAAATCGTGTTACAGAGAGACGCATGTGCCGCACTCGTGTTAAAGTTTTGTTTATTTTGTCTCTTCTTAACCTTTGTAAACGCATAATTTTTATAAGTGATAGTTTTTTTTTTGAAATCATCATCTGTAGAAAATAGTTTCCGGATCTTAGAACTTAAATTTCAACGAATATTTAGTTAAAAAAATTGAAGTTTTTATAATCAGCGATACGTACCCTCAATGGAAAACTGAGTTGTTTGGACAATGACGCACTGCATCAACTTTGTAGCAAGAAAGTATTTTTACACGGGTTGAGGCTACGGGTGGTCTTGTTTTGAACAAGCTTAATTTGTATTAATATTTAAAACTAGCCGACTTGCAAATATGTTAATGTTTTTTTAAAACAAGTTCGTATTAATGGATCCAGGGGGTTTCTTAAAGTAATTCTCTTAACTGAGGACTGGAGCGAGAACATAACATGAATTAAAAATTTAGCCCTTTTCCAATAACGCAGCACAAATTCATCAACTTTTGACCAATGATATAAAGATTTGTTAGTAATTGAACTTTTGTTTCAGTCAATTTAGAATTCGGAACAATTAAGTAATGCTTTAGATTATTTTAATATTGTTAATATTTACTAAGGTTCATAAAAATAAACCTTGAATAAGACATTGCCAAATTGATATTAAGTTGCCTTTAAATTCTTGAACCTCGCCTTTAATTACGTCTTAAAAATTCGTAATTCAAAATAAATGTCTAACTCGAACTTGGAAGTTGGAAAAAGTGGATCCTCCGATTTCGTCCGTCTTTCTATCTGTCTTGGCCCCAACATCTCAAATCTTTGTTTCGATTCTTCAACCTGGGAAATTATGGTTTTAGGCCGATTACAGTAAGGCGTTTTTTTTTAATTTTCTTAAACGGTACATTACAAATTAACCGATTATTTTTTTTAACTTTCTAATGTTTTTAATAATTTGGCTTCTTTCTACAAGAAAAACATATTTCGGTATTGACCCTGAAGAGTTCCCTTCATAAAACCGTTATTTTTAAGTTTTCGCAACAATGTCGTTATATTCTTTTGGATTTTAAAAATATATTCATTTTTGTTTACAAAACTCGGTGTATCAAAAGGGTTCACATGACAAAATTTTTCAAAAAAACAGCACTATTGGTTTACCAAAAAAAAAATTAAGTTGTTCTAGGTTTTTGGAGAAATAAAATAACATTTATTTTTTTACTTATTTTGCAGATACATTTTTAAAACTTAAAATACAACAAATATTTTTAAATAGACTTTTTGGAAATAGCAAGTTCTAGCGACCCAGCCATGAATTTTACTTCTTTCAAAATTGATTTTTTATTGAATATACACACTTAAAAGATCTTAAAAAATTAAATATTTCTACTTTTTTAATTGAATTTGCTTTGGATGCTCTAGAACTGAGATTCAAACACGAATTTCAATGATATAAATGTTCCAAAATAGCGAAATTGATATTTTTGTTAAACTAATGGCTAATTGATAAACATAATTAACTTTTCATATCTATTGATATAAAGGCCTCGAATCTTTGGAGATTTAAAGTGAAAAGAGATTTTGAAACGTGTAATTTGTGAGTGCCACACAAAAGTTTCTTCCCAACTTATTTGCTTACCTTAATTTGCTCTTATTTAATTTTTAGAGAAACATCTTACATTTCTGCGTGAAATACTATAAAAACCCTCTGAACTATTGTGTTTAAATTTTTTTAAATATTAAATTAGTTCGCGCAACTCTCAACCATTCCTGTGTGCAGGGTTGGAGGGGACCTACAGTTTAAATGCCGTATCCGAACGGGTAGTTTGAGAAAGCACTTTTTTCTTCACAAGAATTACTTTGGAGAATTTGTCAATTCCTTGCAAGAAGCAGTACCCGTGAATAAAACGTATGGTGGGATAGACAGGGATCGAACACAAGACCTCTTGCATGACAGTCCAACGCAATAACCAACATGCCACGGGTACTACGTTTAAGCTCTTAAATATGGCATATTTAGACAACTGTTGGAATGTTGCAATGCTTTTAAATATATAGGAAGTCATCCAAATTAAATAGTTAGACCATACTTTGGTGGAAATTAGTATTTTAAAATATTTGTATTACTAAAGTTGTCACTTTAGCCCATGAAAAGTGTAAATGTAAGGTTAATATAGACATTATGTTATTTAAATCTTACCAGCCTCCTTTAGAGAACATTAAAGGTGAGTCAACTCTAGGCAATACAATCGCAACAAAACACGTGAGTAGGGGAACACCCCAGGGTGGTGTCCTTCCGCCTCTTCTATGGCTTCTGGTCATGGATACAATTCTCGTTAAACTAGAGAGATGTGGAGTAAAGCCGGTAGCCTATGCGGATGATTTGGTGCTATTGGTGCCAGGAAAGTATACCTCTGTGATTAGTGAAATCACGGAGTCAGCTTTGAAGAAAATTAGCAGCTGGGCCACGAGTTGTGGACTAGGATTTTACCAAAGTAAAACTGAACTGTTGCTCTTTACCACCAAAACTAAAGTACCTCCCTTCAAGCTACCTTGACTCAACGGTCAAATCCTATCATTGTCTTCCAGTGCAAAATATTTTTGAGTTATACTTGACCCTAAACTAAACTGGAAACTAAATATTGAAGTACGGGTTTAGAAGGCCTGTGTTGCCTTCTACGCCTGCAGCAAAACTTTCGACAAAAAGTGGAGACTTCAGTTGACGATGATTTTATGGACGTACACAGCCGTAGTACGCCCAATCTTAACCTATGGTTCGATTGTGTGATGGCCTGCTCTTAGAAAGGGCTATAATATTAATAAGCTTAAGAAGGTTCAGAGAACAGCTTGCGTGGGCACCGCAGGGTCCATGCGTTCTTGCCCAACGGATGCCTTAAACGTTATTTTGGATCTTCTACCAATCGACCTTTTTATTAAATAGGCTAAAGGAATCAAACAACTGGTTGTCAAAACCTTATGGTCACAGCAACACAACAAAATTGATTCTCTCAGATATTATCTCGGTAGACACTGACTACTGCACTCCTGCTTTGAGCCTTAGTAAAGGTTTTAAGGTTATTTTCCCGTCCAGAAAAGATTGGGAAAACGACATCGTGTCGATAGGTTTCGACACAACCATCACTTGCAAACCTGAATATTAACCTCGGTGTCACACTGATTTGGGTTCCGGGCCATAGTGGTATAGTGGAAAATGAACGGGCTGACGAGCTAGCCAGGCAAGTATCGGCCCTTCATAGCTCACTTGCGGAAATGGTTAACATTCCTCTTGCTGCTATGAAGGGTAAAATCTTTTCTATCTACCAAACTGAATCAAACCGAAGGTCGAGCAATTTACCCAACTGCATTATGTCTAGGAAGATATGGCCCACATATAACAAAACCCGTACAAGTGATCTTCTATGCATTCTGGACATTCTATAATGTCCTGCTTTGGCAAACACTAGAATGAAATACTTTGGAAAAGCATTCTTCCACGACCTTGATGAACTTTTTGAGCTATTAGAGACCTAATCTTTTTTCTCAATGCGACAAAATGGCTCTAACTCGCTATAAAGTTTCTCTATAAATCTTTCCCTTTCTATCACAGGTCAAACGCGTTTTTGGTATCAAAACAGCGCACTACAGCGGTAATTGGATCTCAGGCTAGGTTGGCTTGACATCGATCCATTTCTACCTACCTTAACATTGTTTATGTTAAGTGTCTGAAACCCCCCCTCCTCATCCTTCATTAAAAGTCTGGATCCACACTTGCTACGTATTCGCCCTAAAAAACCACAATTTGTGATTTTATGTTTGTGTTATTAAAGCTAGAACGTAAACTGTTCTACAGCTTTTTAAAATTTCATACCAATTTAGTATGGCTGTAAAATGTATGATGCAGAACTTAACCGTTGCAGATAGCGATATTATTTCGTAAGATATTGGAGTGGAGTCAACCAAATTTTTAACTCTTTTATCTTAAATTGCTTAAATATAAATAAAGCACCCAAAGGTTTTTTTTGTTAGTCCTTTTTGCATATTTTTAATGAAGTTCTGTGAAAATAAATAAATTTAAAGTAGATATCTCTATCCGTAGTACCGAGATGTTTTGTACGTAAGACTGTCATGGTAGAGGGTTCAATCCCTGCTTGTGTAATCTAAATTTTGTTCAAAGCTACTGTATTTTGTGAGGAATTGAGTAATCCTCCAAGAGTAATTCTTTTCATGAACAGTGTTTTCTCAAAATAGCCATTCGGATTCTGTTTAAAGCCGTAGGTCCCCTCAATCCCTGACAGAATTACTCGAACACACGAATGCTTGAGAGTTATAAGTCACTAGGACCTAGTTCTTAATGGACCGTTTTGCCACTTGATTAATTTTATTTAGATATCTCTATAACTGCCGGTTCTTGAGAGTTATCTTCTTTAAGGCTGAAGAAACGCAAGTTCTAAAAATCAAAATTTTAAAATTGACAAATCATTAGTCTTATTTCAACATCTTATATTTTATATGGTGTTGTTTTTGTTTCGCTTTTATACAGCAGCCTAAATATTTCGTAAGCTACTCAGCAATTTAATTTTTTTAAATGTCCTAGTTTTTGAAAAAATCAAGCTTGAATTGAATGTAATGTTCTAAATATTTAATATACTTAATTTAGGACTTTTCAAAAAAACTAACACACAATTTGTAATTACAGTTTTCATATACATGGTGACACCCACGAGCTACGAGAATTCCAACCGCTAGTTCATGTGGTGTTCTTAAATGGAGACCATTTTTAAGGATGCCTCTATCTCAATCGTGTACCAGAGACAAGGCAGGTTTAAGTAGTTTTTGTAAAAAAGTAAGTAAGGGTAAGGGTGGCAATAGACACGCGAAGGATTTTTGACCAATCTTGTTGTTGTTATTGCTATAAATTCGGCCACAGCATCTTCTTTACTGGTCCAACAATGTCGGGATGTCATGTCATGTCACTCTTATTTGGGTTCCAGGTCATAGTGCCAATGAGTGAAATTAACGGGCTTAAAAGTTTTTATACCTATAACAAAACCCACCGTATCGATCTTTTATGCAGACCCATCCATTAAATAGTCAGGGTCACTGCAATATGAAGCGGATATTGGCCGATAGGAGAGCATGCAGCAAAGCTGGGTATTATTCACAGTACTCTATGCCGTAGCTGCAAAGACCAACATGAAAGGAAAACTGTGATTCGCTTTCTCTGTAAATTGGCCACTTCTAGAATGTCAAGCTTTAATGAACTCTCCGAGATAAAAAATCATAAATTTGATTTCTTTTCTGAAAGCGATGAAATGGTTTTCGTTTTGCTAATCTAATCTCTAGTTTTTATAATTCTATAAATACGTCAAAAATTATTATCTTTTTATCTTCTTTTTATTTTTCAACCCATAAGTCCAAAGATTGTATGGTACCAGAACTGCTCTTTCTAGCTCTAATTGAGTCACTCAGCAAGGGCTGCTTCTGACTGCCATTTCAACCTACCTTACCTTTCACTTAAACTCCACAACTGTAAAGCAACAAAAGTGTATTTATTTGTGGGTAAAAGTTTACCACTTACGCTTAAGAAAGCTTAAAAATATCAAAAGTCAGACCATTATCTATCAAGTCAAACTTCCAAACTATTTGTTCCTACACTACAAAAATAATTTGTCATTTTTTTTCGTCATTTTCGATAAAATAGTTTACCATCATAATCAGCATCATTCTCCAAAAAACATCATCCCGTCACATTCCAATCACATATCTTCAAGAGCGGTACCAACAACAGCAAGAGCATATTCCCAAATTGAAATGCTGCACTGCCAAAACCAATGTTGAATAATATATTGGTTTTGGCTTGCCTCAAATGGAAATGCAATTAAAACGATCTATCTATCTACAAAATGAATAGACACATCTTCATGTTGGCATCTTCCTAATTCGAAAGTGGTATTTTAGCTCATCGATAGCATCTGCAGTAAATTACGCAATTGCCCGCTTTGTATAATATAAATGGATTTTTTAAAGAAGTACATATATACTCGTACTTATATACAAAGTGAATGCGTGTTGCGTTATTTTAACTTCTTCTATTTTAACTTTGATATTTCTGCAGAAGAAACATAAATCACAAACCCACATTTTCAAGAATATCATTATCCAGATACAGATCTATTTTTAATATGGAAGATATAGATACTAGGGTGGAGTGAAAAAAAATGTTGTCTTATTTTTTGATATACATAGCCAGAATGGGTGCCATTTGGAACTTAAAAAACGGAAAAAAAGTTTCAGATCGATCAAAGAAGTTTTAGAGGGTTCACAAGCCACTTGAAAAATTATATTAAAAAATTGAAAAACCCTAAGGTTAATATGGAGTTTTTTGTAGATCAGCAGATTTTCTATTGTTTTTTTTTTATTTTTTCAAGGGAATTCTCCATGTAGTAGTCGTAATAATATTAAATAAGTATCACATACATTCATACAGTCAAACCCCTGTTAATATAAGCCCATGTGAGGATAACTTCTATCTGAAACAAAAAAAATACTTCACTTTTAACCATTTTAACGGAATTGTGCTACAACTACTAAAAAATTCTGTAGAAATGTGTTGTGTCAGAATCCAATTTATAGAGCATTAACTTACTGTAAACATATCATGTATACAAATAAAATAATAATCTATAGTTCCCCTGTTCGCAGCCTACTTAAAAAACGGTGGCTCAAAAAAAAAGAAATTTAAATTTTTTTGGGGAAACAATAAATTCTATTTCTTTCTGTCTGCAATAAAATTGCTGTTGTATCTTCATTCGATATTTTTTACTGTGGCGAACGGTAACGTTTAATTTCAGCGGAAATAAAAATAAATTTATCATAAAAACACAGTAATATTTATTCTTATCCTAATTTTTATAAAACAGGCTTAAGTTTAAAAGTCTCATTTATTGCAAAATAATATTTAATTCAGAAGCTATTTTGCAAAAATGTTAACTACAAGACACAAGTCAAAAGATTTAATTTTTGGTAACCCAGAACCATTAAAACAATGGTGCTTGCCAACTTTTAAAGATATTATAAAAGAGTATTTACACATTCTATTGGAACTAAGAACTACAAACAAAAAAGAACCAACCATTTCAGAGGTTTCTGAACTATTAGCTCAAAACGTGGTTGAGATATGGAAAAAAGCTTCCCTGCCTACTATTTCTCATTCGTCTATTGTTAGAAAAATTAGACAATATCACGAAAAATATAAAAAACACCTTAAAAATTACAAAGTAAACGAAAAAAGAAATAAGCTGGAAGATTTTAAATTGCAATTGCAACCATTTTTGAGTCAATCTGATACACTTTTCGATATATGCTCTTGCCAGTGTGACTTATCTCAACACTGCTCTTGTGATCAAGTTAGAAAAGTATCTGCTCTTGAACAAGACTTTTTATTAGATCAAAGAACTACAAGAAAGTTATTCATTGGTAATATTGATATTGGTGCTACTCGAAGATTGCAAAAAACCCTTAAAAGAAAGAATAAAAGAGCTGAAAATATAAACCGGAAAAATCAAACAAAAAAAGCTGAATCTATATCTGCATCTGATGCTCCTAACAAAAATGTTCTTGAAATATCGACTGATAGTTTTGATTCTGACGAAACAGAAAGCGACAGTGACAGCGACTTCTTAATTTCTCCTGACAAAAAAAAAACAAAGACAATTAAACCAAAAACAAACCAAATGCGATTAAAACTACCTAGTTTGGGAACTGCTTGCGATCGAACAGGTGTATCAGATAGAAATGCAGCTATAATCGCAAGTAGTGTTTTGCAAGACGTTGGCTTAATTTCTCAAGAAGACCAATCAAAAGTCATAGATCGTTCTAAAATAAGGCGTTCGAGGTTTGGAATCAGACAAAAATTACAAACAAATGTTCTATACAATCAATCTCAGCTTAAAGCCATTTATTTTGATGGTCGAAAAGATCGAACTAAAACTTTGTCAAAGATTGGTGAAAACACGTACCATACAATTTGTGTTGAAGAACATATTTCTCTTGTCCAAGAACCAGGTTCACACTACGTGGGACATCTTTCTCCTAGCGATGGAAAATCAAAAACTATTTGCGAGTCCATACTTAGTTTTTTTGAATCGAAACAAATTTCATTGGTTAACCTTGTTGCCATAGGCTGTGACGGAACTGTTTCAAATACTGGTTCAAAGGGTGGTGTAATCAGATTGATCGAAGAAACACTAAAAAAGCCTTTGCAATGGAACATTTGCTTGCTTCATTGCAATGAGCTGCCACTTCGACATCTTTTACAAAATTTGGATGGTCAGAAAACAGGTCCATATGGGTTTTCTGGGCTTATTGGCAAGAATTTAGAATTTTGTGAAAAGATGGATCTGAAAAACTTTGTTCCAATACTAGAAATAATAGATCTTTTACCAAATAAATCAAATATAAATGACCTAAGCTGTGACCAAAAATATCTTCACAATATTTGTCAAGCTGTAGCTACGGGAAATGTCCCAGTATCTTTACTGTCAAGAAACCCTGGAAAATTATCACATGCTCGTTGGCTGACTGCCGCAAACAGGATTATGAGGCTTTATATAGGAACTGAAAATCCATCCGATAATTTGGTAGTTTTAGTTAACTTTGTTGGTCGTGTTTATGCTCCAGTATGGTTTTCAATTAAAAGTCATCCATCTTGCAAAGATGGCTCGTATCACTTATGGAAAATGATTTCGTTGTCGCGATATATGGATCCAAAACTGAAAAAAATCATTGACCCTGTTATACAACGAAATGCATTTTACGCTCATCCGGAAAACTTGATTTTAACTATGATGGCCGACTCGAGGGTAGCGATTCGTGAGTTAGCGCTCAGGCGATTAATGAAAGCACGATCAGAAGAAAATAAAATGGAAACTCGGAAGTTTTCAGTTCCTAAAATAAACTTTAAGGCCAATGATTATGTGGATTTAAACAACTGGCAGGAAGTTAAAGTTTCTGAACCACCTGTCACCAAGTTCCTTACCGATGACATTATTTCCAGTTTTATTAACTGCAGAGACTTTCAAAATATAACTTATCCTCGATTCCCATGCCATACTCAAAGTGTTGAGCGATGTGTTAAACTGGTAACCGAAGCTTCAGCTGAAGTTTTTGGATACAAAAACAGGGATGGGCTTATAAGAGCTAGAATAGCTTCAAGAAAAGCAATGCCTGAGTTTAATACAAAAACGAGTTTCGCTATAGAAACACCAAATGAGTAAAAAAGCACTCAAATGGTTGGATGGTTGGGTTGGGTGCTGGGCGGAACTCAAAAGCAGCTACCTCCACGTGGTGAGTTCTGGGTGGTTTGGAAAAAAAAACTAGCTAAACGCTGCAAAATTATTAATTTTTGCTTTATATTATACTTCCAACAAGCATATACATTTTCAAGAGCGTTGTGAACCCTCAAGACATTTTTTGATCGGACTAAGATTTGTTGTCCTCTTTTTTGATGACTAATGACACCCGTTCCTGGCATGTACAAGAAAAAAAAAAAAAAAAAAAAAAAAAATGAAGTTTCACTCCACCCTAATAGATACGTCAGCAGGTAAAGGTGATGCACATGCATCACCATCACGCACTGTGTGCTACAGAGCACATCGTTTGTGATAGATGATGTTAAATCAAAACATATTTTTATCCCGTCATCGTAATGTTTCATAAAGTTCAATAACAAGAAGATATTTATTAAACAACAACAACCACTATCATTAGTGCAGGTTTGTATGATTTTGATTTGTTGCAACATATGCTCGCATTCACCATAACCATCATACAACACACAAGGATGATTTATTACCCACCGCAAATTGCTGGAAAGAGATCTTCTGCGTGAGATTGACATTCAGATTGATCCAGATCAACTGATTAAATATCTATCGGAACATCTCCTCTGCTGTGAGATTTTTGACATAATCAAAGGTCGTTTGTGGATGTGTTTATATTTTTGAAGACTTCCAGCAAATTTATTGCGTTCAAGGATAAGTTTGCTTTTTGATTGTCAGAACGCATTCTTGGGAAAAATTAAGGAGAATTTCTGGAGATCATGACATTTTTGATGCTTCTTATGAGGACTAAAATTTTACTGAACTAAATTATTTTTACAATTTTTTGAATATTACTTTTAAAATATGAGTGTAGAAGTGAAGGTCGCAAGCTTAACGTATTCAATTATATTTCTGCTACGGATTTAAATGTTTTAATATTTTCTGACAGCGAAGCGTCATACTGTCTGATACTTTCTGGTTCTGTTAACAGTCTCCAGAAACCAATACAAGACATTACGACACTATCTCAAAAGCACCTTGGTGGAAATAGTTTATTTTTAGGAAATGCAAATGCGGCTATACCAGTTGGTCTTTGCAGTTTTTCGGTCTAATAGTTTTAGCCAACAAAGTATATTTTCCGGTTTGGCAACGTTTTTCATTGTCTACATCTTAAGAACCAGCAGAGATATCGACTTCAAGTAGATTTTGTTCCACAGATAATTAAATCAAAATATATGCTTAATGTTGGCCCCGAAAATGTTGCCGCATATATGCCTCTCCATAAGTTTCTTCAAACTTAAACTTTAGAGTTTTCAATGCCATTTTGTTTTGCCCAATATGTACATAGATGCTATAATCAAAATTTCTACAGCTTTCTGATGACTCACTTTTTGAACTTCAGTTTTTAAACTAGCATTTTCATCACTACTATTATCTACAATTTCGCTTTCTTCAACATTGTAGCTATCAACATTTTCGGGTTCAACGATTACTCGATATTTATCATTGTCGAACTCCAAATTATGTTTAAAAAATTAGGTCCTATTTGAGATGATATCGAAGGTGATCAATTAAATGGATCAGAATATAAAAATGTCAGTGACCACAGGGGTGTCTATCCTGAAAATGAGAAATAGGGCGCCAGCAATTTTTTTATAATTAAGGAAATTGCAAACCTTCGGAGCGAAACCGACGGTGAAAGAAGTTTCAATAAAAGATTAGGTCTTGGAATTAATTTTCAAAATATTTATTGTTAAGTAAATTGCCTGGGAAACCTTGCTATTAAGTAGGGCTAAAACCCAGGATCTTTTAAACAAAGAAACAAATCGTTATTCAAGAAAAGATAAGATGGACCGGTAACGTTTAGTCCCGAAAAAAAATGTTAACGGTTTTATTTTAAGCAGGTCACGAGTTCCGTAATTATCGGAAATAAAGCGAACAGCCAAAGCCAAACGATAATTTTTTTTTAACAATGTCTCGACAACGAAATAATGTGATTCAACGGAAATAATTTTTAATCAGATAAACCAAACTATTATACTTAGCTCATTTCTCCTGCCAGATTTCCCTTCCTTCCTTAACCAATTTTTCCTTCTTTTCCTCTCCTGTATCTCAAAAAGTATATTCCAACAAATTTCCAAAATTATTCTCCTTTTTCCAAATTTTTAAAACACTTCCTCAACTTAAATTTTTTTCCAATCAAATTTCTATCTTACAAAATTACTTTTCTTTCGATCTATTCGATTTCGTAGCTTACAAAAAAGCGAATTCCCAGGCTTTTTCCAAGCCTGGATGAACCCTTTTTCTTCAAATACCCAGTGCTTTCAGCAACTCAGTTACTTGGGTTTCGGTCGCGTCATTTTTTCAGCAACGCTCAGCTTGTTTGCGTGAGTGTGCCAACTCAGTTGCAAACCCAGTAGTCTTCTCTTACTCGCACTTTAATCTCCCCAGCTTAATGCATCCCATCCCTGCTTTCGCCGCGCTTTACTCTGACTTGTAGAGTGCGGGAATGCAGTGGGTGTATTCAGCCACCTAACATCCCCGATTCAATTTTGAATGAAAGAGAAACCTTGGAACTCAAGAAATTTGATTGTTCACACTTTCCATTATTCCCCACCGATATTTCCCAGCAAAACAAATATAATTGTGGAAACTTGATGGAAATTAGTAAGTTTCGATTAATAACAATTGTGGGAAGAGAAATGTGGCAGAAGTTTGCTACCCGCGTTTTAAAGTTATTTTGTTTGACTTTCGCGCAGATTTGGGGAAATAGGGACTTACGTTATCGTTCCATCTTGTACATTTAAGTATAATGAGGGTGTAAAAGTTGGGCTTGAAGCCATTCTCCCATGGAGTAACTTCGGCATTTGGAGACCAAGTGTCGACCGTGCCAATTTTGGTTTGCTGGAATCAGACCATCCGTCTGACACTTATGGTGGTAATTATGCTCATTCTTTGGAGACTGGCTGTCATACGTTCTTAGTATTTGACAAGACCGCCCGTCTGTCACCTTAGTTAAAGTGGAAAATCGACATCAATGATTATGTTTCTTTCCAAAGTACTGAGAGAATGAACCGATGGCTGATGGACCATGGCTGCCCCTCTCTCTCTCAGTAGATTGAAGGAAACACCTGTAGGAATGGAGGAAGGAGGAACAAGTATTTGGATGACGGAGAGAAAGGTTCTTGTCGCGGTAATTTTTACCGTGACAAGCTGTGCCTATAAAAGAGCTTAGTCATGTATATGGCATTTTGATTCATGTATTAAAGGTGTAACATGTACAATTGTACATCTCCCAAATCTTGACATCATCCGTTTCTTCTTTAAGTTCTGACGGGTAAATGACTGGAAGCATTATCCAAAATTAATAAAGCATTTATAGTAAGTTTATTTGTTTTAAAGATTTGGCATTTGTTTTCAAACTTCTTTAACAAAATTTTGAAAGAACAGCGACTTTTATGATTTTCCAATAATGTGGGGTTTACTTTCTCTAAACCTTTAGTACCAGAAAAATAAGATGTTGTTCGACAGCGGGAACACATAATTTCAACCGCATTAAAATTTGTTTTATTATTTCTGCTAATTTCTTCTTAAATGGTCTTTTAAGGTTTGCTATAGATGAAAGATTTTTACCACACTCTCTAAGAAGTCGAATTCTAAAGCGTGTTTTTCAATTTTGCTAGCCACCGTGATGATATTTTTTCGAAACTGTAAAAATTCGTTACTGTTTTGTGTTTAGCGAACGGAGCTTTTTCAATTCCCAAAATTCGTTAGTTTTTCGTTATATAAAATACCTAATGGTACTTCTTTCTTAATATAGATCATTAGTTATACTGGACTAATTCTGTACTATTACAAATTGGTTTAAATTAATTTTTGACCTAAAACTTGTTATATAATATAGAACAAAATTTAAATTTTGCTTATTTTTATTTAAATTTATAGAAAAATTGACTTATTTTTTTAAAACGTTAAAATTTAATTACTAAAAAATATTTAAAATTCATTTTCGACTCCAGTTTCTTGGTGAAAACACAAACTTTTTAGATTAAAACTTTACTTTAAAAAGGCCATATAGCTTTTGGATGAACTTTGAACCGAAAAAATATAAAAACAGGTTTATTGGAAATTTTCCAAAGTATGAACTGTCAAACTTCATTGCGAAATAGAGAGCTTAGAAACGTCTTGAAAATAATCGAAAAAATTCCTAACGTTAATCGACTTAAAACTAAAATTTCAAGTTTGAGCTCAGTCGACTTAATGGTTTTCTGACGTAGAGGGCGTGGACAGACAGAAAAGCGGATGGAATCGGGAGACCCACTTTTTTCGAATTCTCTGTAATATCATGTTTGATACAAATCTCGAGTTTGATTTTTTTCACGAATGCAATACTTGCCAAATAGTTCCTATATCTTGCAAGTAAAATAGGCACCATGATTCAATCCATTTTCGTCTTTATTGACATCCTGTTTCCTCAAGCTTTAAACCATTGCTGAAAGACTTAATCTAAAACTTAAAAACTAAAACTTATTTTACTTAACAAAACGAAAACTACGAGTGAAGTGACTCTTATGTATAAAAATTTGTTGATTCTGACAAGGCTGATACGAAAATCCATTGACAATCACAATTGGTCTCTACCACTATAACACTGGTGAAATTCTATGAGAAATATCAAAAAAAAAATACTTTTTTCTGCCTTCAAATTAAAGTGATTGCTTTTATAAACTGGTTGGTAGGTAGCTACAGTTTTGTCAGATTATTTTATGGCTACTAAAAATTATCTATTTTTTGTTATTTGTTGCCCAAGTGACGTTTCTCTCTCACTAAAAACTGTCCAAAATTTCATGCAAAGTTGACATCAAAAGACGATCGAACATCTATCATTACGTGAAAATAAATGCAATGCAGTAGGCCATTTACTTCATACGTCTCCATCAACATCGTAACTTTTATCTCGTAGCTGTAGCTGTATATAGATTTTGATTTGATCTGAGCTCTGTCAGATGATAT
>NC_079147.1:265537850-265576801 GCF_945859685.1 Eupeodes corollae | reverse complement strand
GAAATAGTACCATTGTCTTAATCATAAATATGGTTCCGTTTTGAAAAACCAAACCGAGAATTAAAAAAGAACTTACACCATTTTGTTATTTTTCGCGTCGATTTGAACTTTTTTTCAAATATTGGTTAGCCAAGACCATAATTTAAAGTGCTCCTAGCGCAGTCCTCTTCTGCCCAGACAAAAACATATCATATTGAAATTACATAGGGCATAGGATGCAAGGTTTGTACAAATCAAGAATTTTTACAGGGAAATTATGAGCTTTTTTGGTCTAAGTTTAAGAATTCAATTTTATTCACATAAAGCCTACGAAAATGTATAAAATTTACTTGCACATTCCTTCATTCTTTTTCCTAAAAACCAAATATTCAGGTTTTGTGAGGCTTTTAACATGCGACTGGCGATCTAGCATCGATTTCAGAGTAAATTGAACAAATACACATTTTCATATAAAGTTTATAAAATATTGTTGTCACTTCGCTTTTCAAAGGACAATTATTAACACAAAATAAGTTGATTGTAAAACTTGCTTAATAAGTTAATGTCCATGTCTCCAAATAGTTTTGGTCTGTTTTGAGAAGGAAATTATAATACGAATTTTTGGTCCAAAAGCTGCAGAAAGGCAGCAACATTTTTGGATTTTTTGCTAATAGACCAATTAAAAATTATATCAATTGAAAATTTAACACCAATGGTAAATGCAATACAGGAATTATAAGAACTAAGTGATTTTTGAATGCTGGTCATTGTTTTCGTTTGCTAAGATCAAGTAACATGATTTATGTGATTTAATAATTTGTCTTTCGTGTTATAAAATTAAAAGAAATAAATAATTAATCTGCAAACTATTGTATTGAAATATGTTAGGTCATCATCTAAAAATACCGATATGCTAAAAATGTTTAATTTGAACTAATTCATTAGTTCCACTTTATAATTCAAACAGACAACAACAACAACAAAAAGAAATAACTTGAAAGACGCATTTTTAAAATTTCCTTAAAATACCGCTTTTATTCAAATTTAAAATCATAAAGCAACAAAAATTATAATGTCACACATAAAATAACCGCCTACAGTTGGCGCTTTACCTCGACCGAAGATATCTTTTTTAACTTGCTCTGATCTAATTTCCAAATTTGGTCGATTTTAACTTGTTAAAAATTATAAAGTAAATCCATAAATTTAAAAAAATAGTTGTTTGAATGTGCGGCGGAAATTTTAATTTTAATTTTGTTGTTGTTGTTTCTTTTCTTCAAAACTAGTCCATTATCTATAAAGGTGATATTTTTATATGATGTCATTCGGTGTGATTAATTGAGTAGTTAATTTATTAAAATCACTTTTTTTATTAGATTAACAACTAACTAGACAGTTAAAGATGCTATTTATATTAAAAATACAAAAAAAGGTCTCGGATAGAGTGTATAATTAGTAAGCGTTACCTAAAGCTCTCTATGTTAATTAAATTCAAGAGCATAAATGGTATTTAACAAAGTATAGGTAATAATATTGTAAACATATTTGTATAGGACTGATTGCAGCAGCTATTCTATTTCTATATCTATATCAGGTTTTCTTTACGATTTGTGATTTGTTATTCGTATTAAACATTTTGTTTTCCATATTTAATTCTATACAAATGATAAAAGGTCAAATCTTCTTAAGCCGGATCTTTTAATAATACCTATTTATAATTAATTTAGATCAATCATAAATTATTCTATTTTATTAAAGACTTCATGTAAGAACCTATTCAGGAGATGGTCGTTTGATATTTGATCACGGAAATGGGGGACACTTGTATTCTTTTTTGAAACACCATTAAGAAATCAACACCTTACAAATCATCTGGCTTAATGCTTTTAGGAAGGGATTACCTCAAGAGGGTGACCAATTGCTGTACAGATTATGGATAGAAAATCAAAATATGACCCAAGAGCAAGACAAATATTTGAATAAAATTAACTGAACATTTATTTTCCGTTAACTAATTAAACAATGTCTCTAGAAGTGAAAAACGGAGATTCACTTAGTATAACTGCTGCTACAAACCTATGGAACAGCCAAAATCTAGGTTGGCAATTTGTTAAATTTTACCATTTCAAATTTCCTATTTTGGTCTTAATAATTTCAGTCCAAATTTAAAATTTAAATAAAAACATTAATCCATTACCAATACGGTGGTTTATGTTTATTAATAAAACCACCAACATTCTATTTTTGTTATTTTTTTGTTTGTTATCGGAACAACGAACTTCGATAAAGCACGCACATTTATTTTATTGACTTCAAATTCAAATTCAGCCTTCTAAAATTTTGTAATAAAATTTTGTATATAGCCAACTATGTAGTAAGCTATTTAAGCTGGTATTTCGAAAATTTTCAAACCATAAAATGTCGATCGTTTAATCATTTACCAGTTAATAAATGAGTAAAGATTAGTCAAATGGTTAGGAATGAAAGAATTTTGGTAAGTTTAAACTTTTAACAAAGGCGAAAAGCAAAAAAAAAGATAAGATATCGTACTAAAACTTTATTTTTTAGGCCCATAACAAATTATTCACACGCCCACCGTTTTTGGTGGTGGTAAGGTATACGATACCTTTAGTTTATATGGATGTTGGTGTAATTTTTATCTGTTTGTCAATTTCAGTGGAACACACCCGTTTTTATAGTTCTTTTATTTTTAATGACCGCACAAAACGTGGTTACCATTTATCAATGACCTGTGTTTTGCATATGACCTAAAATTGAACTTTGATAGAGAACCGATATTCAATAATATAATCGATTGATCTGAATGGAATTATGATAATTATTCTCGATAACAAACAAAACAATATACAACACTATTATGAGCAAACCAGGTGGACCAATCGGTGGACATGTGGACATCATTGAAAAGACTTCAAATCCTATCGAAATGTGTACCGAACCTACCTTCATAGACATACCGACGCACAAAAATAATAATAAATGTCAACAAGAAGTTTATTATAATCGACTTAAGGATGTTGCATACACAATTTACCTCAGAAGCAACAATGATGCGAGTAGCAAACATCTGATGGCAATGATGATGAACTGGATTTCACCCTTTAACTTGTTCAATTGGAAAGAGGATCTTTTGTCCTTGTAGTTCGCTATGACATTTAAATTAATGATCTCAACACCGTTTTTGTTAAAGGAATACTCATAAATTTTACAAGGACACGCTCGAATTAAGTGTTTGACAATTGAAATTAATTCAACTCTTTTAAGGGTTTTCTTTTTGATGATACAAGCAGTACAATAGACATATGAAAAACGTGTACGTATTTGGAGACTAGTGCTCAAAGACGTTTATGTTCTTATTTCTATATAATATAGTAAAAGTAACAGTGAATAGGTGCGATTTAATAGATCAAATAAATTTTCAACGTGCGAGTGCACAAGGATTTGAGATGATGATGAGCTGTGATTGATGATTATATTATGATGATGATGAATTTAAATATGTACATATTTTTTACAAATGTTTAAACTATTTAAAAAAATAGAACATATAAAATGATCCTTATTTGAAAAATTGAATTCCTTGATCTGTAACAAAAGTAGTACATACTCATAAAATACTGAAAATTCAGGATATAAAAACGACGCAGATCCAAAAGTTTTATTAAGGGAGTTTAAGAAGCTAGATCAATGGATTTCTTATATTTGCTTCATAGACACAATAGAATAGAAAAGAGTAGAAGTAGTAGAAGATCCATTTTCTTTACTTAATAATTCTCTTCACCATAAAGAAATTGTTATTAATATTGTTATGTACGATTACCAACAAATCGAAGCCAATTCTTATGTAAATTCATTTAATTTTTCAAAAACTGGTATTGATTGGAATATTGAACTAAATTTTTTGACTTAGGACGCGATTATAATCGTTATACAGAAATTTTGTTTATGGGCCTTAATCAATTTGTCCCGCGTGTACAAAAACGGAAATCTTTGAAACCATTATGGTATAACAAAAGGATTTTACACCTTAAAAATATTAAAAAATAAAGCATTAGCGAAATTTAAAATAACAGGATACCACACTGATTATACGGTTTTTAGAACCATTAGGCGAGATTTTTCGGTATTAAATAAGTTCCTCTAAAGAAATTACATTGTGAATATTGAAAACAACATAAAAAATAGAAGTAAATCGTTTTGGTCTTTCATAAACTCCAAAAGAAAGTCATCTGGGATTCTGCAAAATGTTAGTCAAATGCTGATACTCATTTGGAACTTTTTGCTAACTTTTTTGAGTCTGTTTACTCATCCCCAATTAATACTTTTGTTTCAAACTTGGAAGAAAAAGTTGACATTGGTTCAATGGAATTGACTTTCGATGAGGTTTCAGTAGCGCTTCACGCCCTTAAAATAAATAATAGTTGCAATTCCGATGGAAGACTATCAAGCATTTTGAAAAATTCTAGTGATTCTCTTTGGTTCCCTCTGTTGAAATTGTTCAACAACTCATTGTCCATGGGGTTCTTTTTCCCAGAATGGAAAGAATCATTTATTGTTCCTATATTGAAGGCAGATTCTAAAAATCTTGTAGAAAATTATAGAGGAATCTGCAAGCTCTCAGCCATCCCCAAACTTTTCGAAAGTCTGATTAAAGATAAAATAGAATTTATGATAAAGGAATGCTTATCTGAGTCACAACATGGCTTCATATCAGGTCGGTCTACTGTGACTAATTAGGCTGTTTTCTCTTCATATGTCCTAAATGCAATGAAGAATAAATGTCAAGTAGATGCTATTCACATCGACTTTAGTAATCTTTTGATTCTGTAGATCATATTATTTTACTGAAAAAACTTCAATATTTTGGTTTTCATTCTGAGATGCTTCAATGGATCTCTTCGTATTTAGAAACCAGAACTCATCGAGTAATTATTGACCACAAAGTTTCGAGAAGCATAAAATGTACCTCCGGCGTTCCGGAAGGGAGTCATTTTGGCCCTTTACTTTTCCTAATTTATATTAATGATATAGTTGACATAATACAAAATTGTAATTATCTACTATATGCTGATGATTCAAAATTGTACTTTGAAATTAAAACTATTAATGATTGTGTAAGAGTTCAACAAGATTTGGACCATATTTCTACGTGGTGTTCTTTGAACAGTTTGAAACTTAATATTGGAAATTGCGAAGCTATATTATTTTCTATATCTGCATTAGCTCTTTATTTTCCATATAAAATCGAATCTTTTGACTAAAGTTAACAATATCAAAGATCTAGGCGATATTTTTGATAAAACTTTGTCTCCAAAAAAGCATATAGGTTTCATTGTGGCTAAGGCGAACACCCTAGTTGGTTTCATTAAAGGGAATGGTAAGGATTTTACGGATCCTTATGTTTTACTAACTCTTTATACCTCACTAGTTAGGTCAACAATCGAATATGCTTTGAGTTCATTCTGATAGAATTGAACAGGTCCAAAGGCGGTTTACTAAATTTGTGTTTCGTAAAATGCGTTGGAATTTTAGTCCAGACTAAAAAGCTAGGTGCCAATTGCTCGGGATAAAATCTCTAGAATCTAGAAAGAGAGAGATAAAATTTCTATCATATAAAAAATCCGTTTGTGCTTTCTCAGATTTCCATTCATGTACCATCCAGACAGTTAAGAACAAATTATGAAAAAAATGAACCAATATCATGAGCAATTTCTTCGTTCAATGAAGTATGTGTTATTTTTGATTTTCATTTATCTCGAGATAAATTTAAAATTGAATCATTGTATAAGCTTATATTATTAATAAATAAGTAAAAATTTTTGTAATTGCATCTGTTAAGCAAATCGCTTGTAGATAAATAAATAAATAAAATAAAATAAAAAATTGGGAACATTCACAGTTTTCACGATTTAGTTTTGGGAATATGTTTATTTTATTTTATTCGCAACATTATTTCTTTTTCCTCAATTTCTGATGCAGCATTTCTTTAATATTTACCACTTAACTTGAATATTGAAACAATTTTGGTCTTTTTTAAAGATAATTTTTATAAATATATTTAAAAATATATATGTCATGTTTTCTTGTTTCATGGTATTTTGAAATAAAAAGCATTTGCGGTCGAAAACATACTCATATATTGAGTAATTACTTAATTGTTTCGTATAAGAAATTTGTTAAAATAAGAATCAGTGCTATTAGACAAATTGAAATTGTTTTTGCTTTTAATTGCCTTGATTCCAAAATGTATCGTACTGAGTTAATTGATATGACCGCTCTTATATTTTTTGTTATTTATTAATATATATGAACATTACATTTGTACTTAATTGCTTTAAATTAAACTTTACTGCTAACAGTACTACATTTAACTAAAGACACAATTGCGGATCTAGAGGGGGGTCGTAGGAGTCATGATTCCCTCCTGGGATATAGTTTGTTTGTATTTTTGTAGGATTTCCCTTCAAATCAAAACTAATCGTAAACCTTGAATAAGAGATCTTCAATTTTATAATAAGTTCCCTTTAAATTCCTGAAACTAGCTTTCAATTCCATCTTATTTTTTATGCACATAAATAGTGAACATTTTAGTGATTTTGACTTGCAACACATAGAAACTATGTATATATCAAGTATTGCATTTGTAAAAGAATTCGAATGATACATGACATCAAGATGTTAGAAAAGTAAAAAAAGTGGGGCCCCCATTCCATCCGTCTGTCTGTCTGAAAAGCATAAACCACTGTTCTGATTGAAAATGAACCGATAGATTTTTTAGAACTTCTCTAGTTTTTTCTTAATTCAGCTTGTTTTTAAAAGAAAAAAATATTTTGGTACTTATCCAGAAGGGTACCCTTCATAAAGCAGTAATTTTCTCAAGAACTTAATCAGATTTCAATAATCTGGTCTTTCAATGCAAGCTCTTGTCACTGGTCAAATTTTCAAATTGATGATGATTTTTATGATTGAAAATATCATTATTTTTTTGAATTGCATTTTTTTTTGCAGGTATTGCAGCGGCGAAATATATTTTTTTCTATTGAATAAAACTTAAGAGGAAGTAAACAATTAAAGAAATCAACATTTTGAAGGCAATTTGCTTTGAATGTTCTAGAACTGAGATTTAAACGCGAATTTTAAGAATAAAAATGTCCCAAAAATAGCAAAAGTGACAGTTTTGTTAAATTGATGGCTTATTGAAAAACACAATGCACGTTTCATACCTATTAATATAAAAGCTTTGAATCTCTTGATAACTGAAGTGAAAAGAGATTCTGAAACGTGTAATTTGTGACTTCCTAGTTTGTTTTTATTTTATATTCAGAGAAATTATGTACTTAAATGCACTTATTTTCTTAAATTCAAGAACTAAACATTTTTGTCTCTACAATTTTAGAGTTTTGTTGACTCCATTAAGATGAAGCATCAGCTCCAGTCTACGAGTAAGCAGACTCGTAGCCATAGTAATAAATAGCCACCCGAAAACTGAGCCCGAAAAAACCACGTCAAAAAAAACAGAAAATTATTGATATAAGATTCTTTCTCATTTTCTGGGTTTTTTTAAATTTTTTGTAGCGTTTTTTCCCATTACAAAAACTCTCTTAAATATGGCTTGTTTTGAAAACTGTTAAAATCTTGGAATGCTTTCATTTGAAGAAAGTCTACTAAATTAAATATTTAGACCTTGCTGGACAATAGCGTTATAGAACAAATTTAATAACTAAAGTTTGTCACTTTAGCCCTTGAAATGTGTACATTTAAGGTTCAGATGCACATTTTATTATTTAAATTATGTTAGCCTTCTTTAAAGAACATTTTTAAGGGGTAATTCCAAAAGGTTTACGGAAAGTTTGTAATGTTTTAGAATTTGCACCAATTTCTCCCGAAAATTGATTCCAAAAACAAGATGTCAAAAAAAGCCAGACAATTCTTAATATCAGAATACGAACAAAAATTACATTTTGCTGCGAACTTTATCATTTTTTGGTTATTATCATTTATATTTGTGCATCGCATTTTTGCCAATAAGAACAGAATATATTACATTTAGAAAAATCTACGTTTCAACACAATTTCTGATATTTCTGCATGAAATGCACCAAAAACCCTCTAAACGATTGTATTTTAGCTCTTGAATATGACATATTTAGAAGATTGTTGGAATATTTTTATGTTTCGTCGGAAGCCTTTCACAATAAATAGTTAGACCATATCTATGTAGCTGGCATTTAAGACATTGAAATATGATAATAAAAGGTCAAGACACACATTTAACATTATGTTATTTATAATTTGTCAGCCTACAGAGAGCATTTAAAAACATTTTTAAAAGGTGCTCAAAAACTCATTTTATGTCAAGTAGATCCACCCTGGCTTAAATTTTGAGTTTGGTACGATGTGATACGTAATTTTTATGAAACAAAAAAACATTTGATTACTCCAATATTTTACGAACAGAAAAGCATAACAGTTTGGGTTTTATATTTTCACAAAATATAAAAAACCTTCTCCTAATATTTGGTAAGATTATATTTTCGACTCGAATTCCTTGAGTGTAGAAGAAATTGTTGAAATCAATCTTTATTCATATCTTACAAATTTTTTTTTGTTTTTAAAATTTGTAAAAATTCAAAAACAATTCAATGGACATTGCTTTGTACAGAAACTTAAGCCCTTTGTAAAATAATACTTAATTTCCCAAACATTTATTTATTACATATTTTACGTGAAAATAACTAAGGATTTGGTTAAACTAAAGAATAATTGACGTTTCAATATTTGTCTATCAAAGAAATTGTGAATTTTCACCACTTTGGTAAATATCCTAGTTTTTCAAAGTCAGACGAATTTAAAGAACAAACTTTATTATATTGCAAATAAGCTCAAGTAGTTTTTGTAAATAGCTCTAAGTGCTATTAATTTGGTTATTCAACAACAATAACATTGAAGGAATCTATAATCACAAGCACTTGAAAAATGAAACAGAATTTGGTTCATAATGAAGCAATCAAGAATCACTTGAATACTTCGAAAAAACGTTTTATATTCACTTTTTTATCATTCATTCTATTAAAATGCTATACAAATTGAAATGGATTTTAAACCAAAGCCGACACCAGTTTTCTTAAGAATTAATGAGTCAGGGAGTGTAAGTGTGTCATTTTTCAATATACAAATATGTTTAGGTTGAACTTTTCAACAAAATTCTATGGGGTATTAGTCAAAATTAAGCTAAGTTAATGTTACTTAATTCCATATACAAAATATTCTAAGCAAGTTTCGAAAATATTACTACTTTGAATTCAATTTTTGTTTTATCTTACTATCGTCAAACATTCATCTAATATTTTAGTAGCTTCAGTTGGACGTTCAATTCAGCACAATTTAAGCTTTGTTCAATAGGTGTCCATAGTTCTTTATAAATATAACCTTCTTTCAGTTTATCACATAGTTTTACTATGCGAGATCAAACTTAGTCTTGAAGTCATATTTTTCCTATAAAATACATATTTAAGCTGAGAACATAATTGGGCTCCTGAGAAAAAAAAACATTATAATAACGTATTTATTGCATGTCTAACAAGTCTCTATTCCAAGTTAAAATATTATTAAAATCTTCCTGACATTTAGAAAGGTCATCACATCATAGCACCTGACAAACTTAGCTGACAGTAATTTCCTGTTGATGCAACAGTTAAATTAGCATAGGGATAAAATCAGAATGCAGTTCTACGACAAGAGTTCTGACTCAATCAACTTTAATTTATTATGGTAAACTTGTAAACAGTAATTCCATATCTGTCAAATAAATTTAAAGATCAACTTTTTAATAATTCCTTAATCAATTCTATGATTCACTTACACGAGCTCTAAATCAAAGTCTCTATAATCGGATAACAAAAACAATAAACAAAAATATTAATAGGATTATCATAATCACTGTATGATTTGTGATAACTTCAAGGCATGAAATGACACAAAAAATAAACGCCATTAACCGTCGGCATATCGATGAGTAGCATAAACAAAACTTACCTTATTCTCAGATTAAATGTCAACTATGATGATAATAGTTTGTTCTTGTGTTGTTTTTTCTGCGCGTGTGTGTGTTCTTCTTCTTTTGTTTTGTGATATTTAAATATTGACAAATAAATTGAACGTAACAATCACCAATAAAGCACCTCGAGTCATGTAAGTATCACACAAAAGATGAGCCAACGTAAAATATGATTCATTTAAATAATTATTTTGAGTTGTTTATTAATTTAAATTTTTATTTTTTTTTACAAAACACACAAATTATTATTATTTTGTTCGCCACCGACCACAAAATGTCTTAATGCGGCACATCAATGCCAGATCATTTTTAGAACCATTCACTTTTATTTTTATTTATATTTTGTTGTTGTTTCTTGTGTTGTGTTGTGTTGCCACCATCAATTCTTTATAACCGTGATAAGAAATACAAAAAGCTGCACCTCTTTTTTATGTTTCGTTTTGTTGTTGTTATGCTACACGAGATCAAATCTCTTTAATCCCGATCTCATCTCAAGTCAACATGTGTCAGATGCTGCACTGGCTGCACTTTAAGACAGCCATGAATATGCTACTGACCTTTGTCAAGCAACAACTCGTTATATACGGAACACACCGTCAATTCACTGTATTAACCAAAAACCGTAAAATCCAAACGATCTTTTTTTCTCTTTTTTCTTCGTATTTTTATTATTTAATGATCCTTGCGTTGTACCCCCTTCGAGACACGATCATCCCGCCTATCATAAGTTCCGCATAAATACAATTTTTTTTTTAAAACCGATGGTCATAACAATATTTTCCGAGCTATAACAATACGCCAATTACATTTAGAGCGCAGAATCAAAACAAACAAACAGACAAAAATTGCATGTATCTATGTTACCACCGATGTTTAACAGTGAAGAGTCAATCGACGACTGAAGAACCCATCCTTAGGTAAAAATTGATCATCTCGCTGGCGCGCGAACCGTGTAAAAAACATTCATAGGAAAATAAATGTTTCAGATACAGATACTCCACACAGCAGAGACTGCTTTAAGATACAGATTGCGGCCGTGTATCTGCTTTGGTGGATGGTGGAGCGGCAGCAGCAGCAGCAAGGTAAAACGACAACAGAGGCAGCAGCAGTAGAAACTGCTACAGAGGCAGCAGCAGTGTTTTATATCTTTTGTATGATCGCATGATGCAAGCGTGGTGCTGTTGTCTGATGCCCGGGTTTTAGCGAGACTTGCCTTGAGAGTTGTTGTGTAGTTTTTGGTATGATCTGTTGTTGGAGAGATGTTTTTTCGAATGTTGTTGCTTCTGTTGCAGAAAGCAGAAGTGCGGCTGATGGCACACCGGTTATGTCAGTCAGCAGAGACATGATTGCCGGCGCTTCTGCATAAATGGTAAGTTTCGTCGCTTTGGCTGCTGTTACGATGTTAAGAGAAGATTTTATCTGATATGGTCGAGATTTTTTGTTTTTTTTGTTTTGTTTAACTGTAACTTTATTTAATTTAATTGATTTTTATTTTACGATGCAAATTAAATGCATCCATTTGCACTGTGTTGAGGATTGTCAATTATTATATGAAACTGGGACATTCACTTAAATTTCCGTATGTAAATATGGCTTTTTTATATATTTTGAAAAATTATTGTTAATTTTACGATTTAAGTTACATAATTATATTCAATCAATACTGACCGCCTTAAAAAATTAGGATCACATGCTAACTGGATTTTTATTTGCATTTGATATTTTTATTTGCAGTTGGGTGTATACCTTATATGTATAAATAAATACAAACACATTGTGTGAGGCATAAAAAAGATGCCAAATTTTATTATGTTTCATTTTATATACACATTTTTAAATTTATTTTTATTCGAAACTATTTAATTTGGCATTTAGAGCATAATAAAATCATAATGCAATAAATCATACTTAAATTAGGTTGTTCTATTCGACACATTCCAAACAAGACATCGAGGGTTTTCTGGTATGAATATAAAATAGCAAAAATTGTCAGACAAAACAAAAGAGCTGAGGTGCAAACTTGAATTTGAGGAATATTAATTTTTATAAATTATAATGAATATCAATAGATATTCGTGTGTGTCACATTGTATGTTATGCTAATTAGGTGTGCAGTTAGTGTTTTTTTTGTAGACATTGTTCTATTGGATTCAAATGTGTTTTTTCCTTGAGCTAAAACAAATAAATTTACTTTGTCTGAATTTTAGTTTAAGGCATTATTGTATTTCTTTTGTTTAAATTTGGTGTCAGTAAGAAGGGTGTTAGAAAATGACGCCTAAAGGTAGAACATGTAAGTGGATTTATAAATATTGCTGTCAAAGACATGATAAGCTTGAAATATAGCTTGGGATCAGTATTGCTTAAAATTGAAACTTCTGCAAATAGTTTCGATGTCCATACCTTTTTTCCTTATAATTGAGACTATTTTATTTGTTTATTTTATAACATACAAATTTGATTTGTTTCTTTCATATTTGATATTTATGTTTATAACATTTTCATTGAATGATCTTACAAACAGCATTTAAATTTATCATTTCTAACTGAGCGCAGAAAGAAAGATCGTTGCGTGTCGATATTAATTTTCTTAAAACTATTTTATCATAATTTATAGATGTTCTTTAAATGCATAATATTAATTGTTTAATATACTAATGACAACGCAATTTTAACTACGTTTTCAGCCTGTGAAAATAAATAAATATGAATTAATATTCTTGAATTAATATACTTATAAATTAAATTAAAATCTGAACTATTTTTGGTGGAGGACACTTGACATTTTTGGTTATAATATAAAATACCATATTTTGAATTAACCCAAAATATCCATATATATTTCAATTTTTATTATTCTTGATTATATCTTATGAATATTATAACCTTAATTTTATTGACAAATTTAGATTTTATACAAAAATAAAATCTTTAAATTTATTAAAAATTTCATATGATTAGAAAAGAATAAGCAATAGAAAACGATAAAATTAGGTTCCCGAATTTAGTTTTAATAGTTTTTTCATGCAAAGACTTTATCATCAACTATCAACATCATCATCATTATAATCATAATAATTAACTTTGCTACCGGGAAGCTCTCACAATAAACAAAAAAAAAGTATATATTTACATAATCCATAGTTAACCTTGAAATTGAACGTATAAATTAATAATCTAAGATATTATTAATGGAAATCACTTTTTGGATAAAGAAATTATATGAACTAGTTTAGTACCCATTAAAAATATATTTAATCGCTTACCAACAAAATAAAACGAAACAACGTAAAACAAAAATAAGAAATATACAAAAAAAGAATAATTTCTAATTTGGACTTCATTGATTTGATTATTTATGTTAATTGATTTTTTATATTCTTATAATTCGAAAAACAAAGACGAACTTTTTTGAGGGGAATCTCTGAAAAAATCAACACTCATTTACAGTATTTTCATAATTCAATGAACTCTTTGTTAAGCCTATGAAATTTGCTTTAAATTATTGCACTTAATTGAAATTCAGAGTTTTTGAATTACAATTTTTTAATAAAACAATAAATAATTATGAAGTTAACAAAAAATGAATCAAATAAAATAATACAATAAAAATATATAAAACCTTTTGGCACTGCTAAATTTATTAACTTGAAATTGTGCTTTTGCTTCAATTTCTGTGGCATACTTTGCAAACATTTTTTTAAAAACAATATTTTTTAAAAATTAATTTAAATAAAGTTGAGTTAAGTTTTAAAACTAACATATTTATTGCAGGAATAAAAGCTTCATACACTAATATTGACTGTTTAATTATTAAACATAACTTTTATTATCTTACTCTTCCATATTATCCTCGTGGCTAAACAGGCGCTGCGTTGTCTGCTCCATTTACCGTAACGTACCAACCTAAGAATCTTCTCGAATTTAGTGTGAAAATATAATTATATACCATGACTCTGCAGAAGACGCACACAACTCGTTCTTTTTGGGTGGGAATTAAAACATAAATAAGGCTTTAAGATAATTTATTATTGGCCTCAATATGACATCGATCTGGGGCTGCTACAAATTCTCATATGGTTATACCTACCTTCAAAAAAGTGAGATAAACACTCAAGTTTAGTATCTCGTTGGTTTTCTTCCGGCAAATAAAAGGTTCGGGACCTTATACAGCATCAGGCGGCCGGCAGTAAGTCAAAATTAATCACCTAAAAGGTAAATTGGAACGTTCGCTTTGCATTCGAAGAGCAGAGTAATCGGGTTCGGAGCTTTTCGTTTAAATTATGACTTTTTTGTGAATTTGCAAAATATAATCCGTGGTACATTTTTAACTTAAGTGTGCAGTCTTCACTGCTGATGATGATGATGATTTCAGTTTTTTTAATTTTGTTGTAAGGAGAAATCAGAGCGCATTAACTTTGATTACATTATTTACACATGTAAATTTATGTTTGCTCTTAATTCGTATGTTATAAGTTGTTGAATAAGTTTATACAGTTATAAAGGAATAATATATCATGCTGTGATGATGATACTCATGAGAGAATTAAATGAATTATTGGAAAAATATTCATAAATCAATTTTATAAGAATGTCCAAATTCGTTGGGCTCTCAACTCAATCCAATGATAAATGAAACCAAGTCACAAAGATATAAATTCAAACATTTAACTTATTTTTCTTATCAAAATGTAAGACAAGGTTGCACGTATGTTACAAAGGTACATATCTACTTTCTCTTTAAAATGTAGGCTTTGAATTGTAAAAAATTAATATTGACAATAGGAAATTATGTAGATTTTGTTTTATTTGACTAATGTCATGGTATTTATCTTTTTGGTTTGTTTATGGGAAAGTGAAAACATGGATTTTCACAAAAGCTGATATTCTCAGATTTTTTTTAAATAGAAAACATCAGTTTTTAAATGTAATTAATTTTAGAGCTATTAATAAATTGCAATTAAATAACGAAAGACCTAAACTTAAATGTCAGATTACAATGTATTCAAGACAATAAGGTACTGCAGAGCAACAATTAAATTCTTGTAATTAAAAAACTAAGCTCTCTAGACTAGAGAAATCTGACAAACATTATTCTATCCATAGGTTAAGTAGAAGGTTTATGTACACAAAGAGATAATCATTCATTCAATTTTAAGGATTAAAATCTTAAAATGAGTTATTAAGGGAACAAATGTATGTTTTTTTAATGAAAGTGCTAACAGTTCTCTATCTGTATCAATTGAAAATACTACATTTCTACTTGTATATACGTATAGCTCAAAAAAGAATAGTGAATTCCAATAGTTTTGGGTTTTGGAAGTAACCTAAATATAAATTGTGTGTTTTCTTCGAAAACAATTTTTAATATTGTAAATAAGATATTACCGGATAATAAAACAAAAAAGACGAAGCATTAACATTTTAATTGAATTTCAATTTAAAAATGTTGTACATATTAAACTGTGTTTTTATTCTAGGCAGAATTTTTTAATTTTATACGTTTGATTTTTTTCCAAAATCTTTAAAGTTTAAAAAACCCAAACTACTAGCTTCCATTACCACTGCCTTAAGCAAGAAATTTTAATTTTTGTTAGAGATCATTTTAAACTGGTATAATGGCTGATGCAAAGGGTATCGTAGGGATCATGACACCTCTGGAAGAGTAATTGTTCTTGTGACAAGCTAAGACTTCATTTACGGATTTTTAACCGAAAATGGAACGATATTCTACAAAAAACGGTTTGTTAAAAAAAACGAAAATTTTTGTAATAATCTGGAGATTAATCACAAAATTTTGATAAAACGTATTAATGCTTTAAACTATTTTACTAAGACCATTTCTAAGAGAAAGAGTAAATATTGAGGTTTTTAAAAAAACATCTTCAATAAGAGATCGTCAATTTGATATTATATTCTAAGAAAGCAGCGTTTTAATTTTCTTAACACAAATTAAAGCTGTCTTTAAATTCCTGAAACTTGTCTTCAATTACTTACTTACTTAAGGTGGCGCTACAGTCCTGTGTGAACTAGGGCCTCACCCAACAAACTTCTCCATCTAGCTCGGTCCCTAGCTAGATGTCTCCAGTTTCGCGCTCCAAGTTGGGTGAGGTCACCTTCCACTTGTGTGCGCCACCTGATCCGCGGTCTTCCTCTACTGCGCTGTCCTGTGGGTGCGAAATCGAAGACTTTCCGGGCCGGAGCATTGGTTTCCATGCTCTCTACGTGACCCAGCCATCTTAGTCGTTGGACTTTTACTCTTCTTGCTAAGTCTACGTCGCTGTACAGCCCGTACAGTTCGCCGTTCCATCTTCTCCTCCACTCCCCTTCGATGCATACGGGACCGTAGATTACACGAAGAACTTTTCTCTCGAAGCGACCCAAGGTGTTTTCATCCGCTTTTGCCATGGTCCATCCTTCTGCACCGTGAATGTGAATATTTGATCAAATGTTTACTTTCCTGGTCTAAAACCACAGTGATAAGGACCTATCAGGTTGTTGACGATGGGCTTTAGACGTTCACATATTTTGGCAGAGAAGATTTTATAGGCGATGTTAAGTAGACTTATTCCTCTATAGTTGGTGCAGTTTAGAGGGTCTCCTTTTTTCAGGACCGGGCAAACAATACTGAGGTTCCATTCATCTTGGCAATGTTGCCACTGGTTTTCGATACATTGTGTTGGCGGCAGAGAACTTCGAGAGAGGTTACTTGTCACTCGGTCGGAAAAGGATTTGGTGATCTCTGGAGATTGTAGCCGTTCGACGTTGTATCTTCTCCCAGCACCTCCCTGTCTTGCCTTGGGTCTGGAAATCCGAAGTGCTACCCTGGGTACAACGACGTAGTGGTCCGAGTCGATGTTAGCTCCTCGGAAAGTTCGTACATCCATAATGCTGGAAGCGTGTCTGGCGTCGATCGCAATATGGGCAATCTGGTTGACGGTAGATTGATCTGGAGAAGTCCATGTTCCTTTGTGGATGTTAAGGTGTGGAAAACGCGTACTGGCTACCATGACGTTTCGCCCTGCAGCAAAAACTATGAGCCTGAATCCATTGTCGAAAGTGTTGTCGTGCAGGCTGTTCTTCCCGATTATTCCACCAAAGATGTCTTCCCTTCCTAGCTTGGCATTAAAATCGCCCAGGACTTTTTTAATATCGTAGCTAGGGCACTGCTCATATGTTTTGTCTAAGAGCTCGAAGAACATATCTTTGGTGTTGTCGTCTTTCTCTTCTGTGGGGGCGTGCGCGCATATCAGGCTAATGTTTTCGAATTTAGCCTTGATGCGTATGGTCATGAGGCGCTCATTGATGCACCTATAGCTCAAGACTTCTTGCCTAAGTCTGGCTCCAATGACGAATCCGTATCCAAATAAGCGCTGTTGGTTTTCGTGGTAGCAGTCACCATAGTAAATATCGCAGTTTTTCATCCTCTTTTTGCCCGGCCCATCCCATCGTATTTCCTGGATGGCGGTGATATCTGCTTTATATCGTTCTAGGGCCCCCGCAAATTCTTCGACCGCACGTGGTCTGTTAAGGGACCTAACATTCCACGTGCATATCCGAAGTTCGTTGTCCTTTATTCGTTTCGTTTGCGTTGGTTGTCAACAGTAAATCCGTCCGTATCCGAGGCTTGTTGGTGCTTCGCAACTTTGAAAGCTTTTACGTGGCCAGGAAGTCACCCCGACGCACAACCTCCAACCTGGAGGGCCAGATCCTAAGTATAACTCCAAGGATGGGGAGCCGGATAGAACCGCTCCTTACAGGCCTGGGCTTCGAATAAGTCGAAGAAGCCCTATAAGGTGTTCACTAAGTAGTTCAACCTTACTGGAACTGTAGACGCCACCGTTGATTCCATCTCGGGAATTCCTCCGCTGATGTCTGGATAAGGAGAGGTGCCTTAGTGGAAACACCTCTCCCCACCTCTCTCGTTTGCTGCCCCCAACAACTTTCCACTGGGGTTGGAACCCAATCTCCAGTTGAGGTACTAGGCACCCGATGTTCACCACGTGGAGGTGAGAGTAAGAAAAACCTGTGGACGCTTGTGTCCTCTTGAATGCACATGTCTACCATTTGAACATCCTTGTCTTCAATTATTTGTTTTTATTTTTACATAAAGAGTGTTAGGATTCCTGTTAATTCAGAGTTTTCCATTTTGCGGTTGCAAAAGTAAACATACATAGAACGCATACAAATTTTTTTTTTTGTGATATTTCTTTTTTATAAAGTTTGCACGTTGACATTATGTGTTAAACAGTTAATAGCATTGATTCTTTTGAGGTAATTCTTGACCATTTGTTAATAATAATTCGGCGGTACCTTAGCCATAACTTGACGAAGGTTGGTTTTTAAGTGCTTACGATTTAAATGTTTATCTAAGTAAAAACGGTAGTTACGACGAAAAATTAAGCGGACAGGAAATGCCTCTTGAAATAAAGTCATATTCGCTCCTTACCAAAAAGCCCACCAAATAGGGATGTAATGACCTCTCTTCAATTACTTGAGGATTCTCCCCCAAATACGACAATTTTGTTTATTATGTTAATAACGTGGGTATGTTACCCACCGAGAGAGAAATGTGCTTCGTCGCTGAAGAAAATGTTGTTCGAAAAATAGCCGTTTACCGCCTTTTGATCAAGCACCCATTCGACGTATATACGATGTTGTGAATGGTCAGCCGGCTTCAGTTGTTGTGAGAGATGGACTTTATATGAATGGAAAGCCAGTCCTAATTGAGGTGAACCACGAACCCGACTTATTCGGGTCTTTGACAACACTTTCAAGATATTTTATTGATATTTTCAGTGAAACGAGCGTAAAGATGATGCACACGCCTTAGAATATCTATAACCAATCCAGTCTCTTCAAATTTCCTCACAATTTTGCCAATTTCTTTCATTGGTGGGCGACTACACAAACCATAATCTATTCTTAAAGATAAAAGGCTGTGTCAAAATCACCATTTTTGTATCAGGATTTAACGATTTGAATGCGTTGTGCGAAAGTTAAACGTCCATTTTTATGAATGTCAGACTAAAAAAAAAGGTTTAACAACTAAGTTTGACCGATGTCATACTTATACTTTCGAAACCGCAAAATGGATAACCCGTTACAAAAACTTTTAAAATATTAATAAATTGAAGCAATGTAACTTTTGAGGTTAATTTGCTCTGGATGCTCTATAAATTAGATTTATACATGAATTCCAAGAATCCCAAAAGACATTCTCGTTAAATAATTACTAATTAAAAAACATAATGGTAGTTTTATATCACTTAATGTCATAAAAAGCTTTGAATCTCTCTATGAAGAAGTAGAAAGATATTCAGCAACATGTAATTTATTTCCTTTACATTAATTTATTTATTTTTAATTTTATCTCAATGCACCTACATATTGCTTTAGATTCAAAAACAATTATTTTTTCCATGCAGTCTTAAAACTTTGTTGAGTCCCTTTTGATCAAAATATTGTAACAGGTTCACGCAATAAATTGGCCGTACCCGTGGCATGATGGTTTGTGCGTTGGACTGTCATGCCAGGGGTCTTGGGTTCAATCCTTGCCTATGCCACCTTAATTTAAAAAAAAAAATTTCGCCGGTACTGCATCTTGCGAGGAATTGACACATCCTTCAAGAGTAATTTTTGTCATGAAAAAGTGTTTTCTCAAATTTCGGATCGGATTCGGCCTAAAAATTGTAGGTCCCTTCCATTCCTGACAACAGTACTATCACAGAGGAATGGTTGAGAGTTGTAAGTCACTAGGTCTTGGTTCACAACGGACTGTTGCGCCACCCAATTTAATTCACGTAATAAATAATTTTTAAGAATTTAATCCTCTAGCATCTGCTCCAATCTATGAGTAAGCAGGCTACAAATTAAGGTAATAGAAGACTCCAGGAAATTGAAAAACATATACTAAAAAAGCTAGAGAAATCCTTTTTTCCTAGCTTTCCTTTCCTTTAAAACTATCTTTATAATAATAAATATGATTTAAAATCACGAACATAAACATAAACCAGTATATCCGTTTCGGCCCGATCTAATGGTTGGGCTCATCAGAAGATGATCATTACACCTTATCTAGCTACAATTTATCTTCTTCGAACACTTGTAGCAACTATTTAATTCGCAGTTGCTCTATGTAGCTCGGATAATATGGAATCTCGATTTATTTGGGAAAATATGCGTCACGACAAGGTGTAATGGTCATCTTCTGATGAGCCCAACCATCAGATCGGGCCGAAACGCATATATGAACACTTTTATGCTGGTTTATATTTATTTTATTTTAAATCATATTTATTAAAATAAACGGTGTTCAGAAAAAGACAATTCGACTGTTAACAGTCAAATATTTCTCTTTATTATTATTAAGACCAATCACTACAACGATAATTAAGGTTAGGCTGCGATCTACACTGATAACTTTCCATCCCGTCTGTCGATTTGTCTTGCTAACAACTTTAAATAATGATAACAATATTTTGTGTGAGATAAATAATTTGAAGTCAATATCTTTCTTCATTCTCTCAATTTTCTTGTTGTTTTTGAGGGTTTTCGTCTTTTTTTAAATAAGTTGTAAGCTAAATTTTTCTAAAAAATTAACTTTATTACCAACACTATTTTGCATATAATAATATAGTTCGATTTTCAAATCTATTTTTGTTTACAAGATTTGTTGTCTAAAACCATTTTCTTACCAATTTAAGTAGCATTTCCTAAAAGGTTTTATTTATTATTTAAACAAATACAGATTGGATTGGATTATCACAGAATGAAATCATTTTCAAGTCAATACCTTTAATTATTCACGAAATATCGAGGATTGAACAACAATTTTTACTAATTTTGCTTATTAAAAACGATTATAATTTATACTTCATATTGTACTGTATTGCAAAGGTATTAAAAGTCTTAAAATTTAAATAAATGCAGAAAAATCAGATTTCTTGCAAAACAAATTCTTTCCGGAAACAAAAGAGAGCGCATGAATTCAAAATACCAAAATTATAGTATGTCAAATTTCACAAATCAAAATGAGTAAAATATTCGCAAATACAAATTACAAATAAAAATATGAACATACACACAAATGTCTACTTTAAATATATTGCATATTATTAAAGGTTTATTTATTGACGCTTAACACATTAGCAAACCAATATTACATCTACACTTCCCAATAGATCATATTAAATCACTCACTGTTTATTAAACATTGATGTAGCTTCTTTAAATAAACATCAGTTACTATTACCATTACGTATTAACTTGATAAACGACAAACCTTTTCAATTATATTAAATATAAGGTTTCTCCCCTCTCGTATCAGGCATAATAGTTAAAAATTATAATCCCATAATTTAAAACTATCATCCTCCCATAAGCCGGGAGTTATATGCACTCCATATGTATAGTATAATAATTCATAGGGTGTTAACCTTTTCAAAACAACAAAACAAGGATAATATTTTCCTGTCGATAAAACTATAAACATTGCCATCATCGCCACTTCAATTCCGAAGACCTCATTCGATTCGAACTGCTTCTTTACAGAAATTTACAGACCTATAGTATTCCATTGACTGCTGCTGCTGCTGCGGCTGATAACCATTTTTCCATCCTTGCCATGACCCTCGCATTGAAATAAGTTTTTTAATGTCGTTTCTTATAGCAACACTCTTCTCTAACCAAACCATTCATTTCCATTGGATGGATCGAGTACCCTGAGGCGAAAACTCACGGTATTGGTCTTATATAGTTTGTAGTTCAGAGGCAATAAATTATCGATTATAATCGATGACTTTTTGATTTGATTTGCTTTGTGATGCACTCTAGCGTGTGTGAATTTGGTTCGATGATGATGACGATGACGATGGCAACACGACCAGTTGCCGTTTTTATTATGTTTGTTGGCAAAACAAGAGGTGCTAAATGTTGGGCGAGGCATCATCAGCTTGATATCAAAAACACAAAACTATTGACACGCATTATGCGTAGAGATATACAAAACAAGAGGACATCCTTTATAAGTAGATAACAATGAACCATCCATAGATCAATGACGATTTTTTCGGTTGTCATTGTGTCCTTGTGTCTGCAAAAGGACAATTGCAAACTATTTGTAGAAGCAAAGCTGTGACTTTTGAAATAATGAAAGGAGCAAAAATGAGTGAGTATCATGTTTTTGTGGTATGTTGAGTGTGTAGTTAATTTTCAATAAAAATGTGATGAATATTTTTGTTTGCTTCCTCGGGCTTTCTCTCTTTCGCTTGGATATCACTTCACTTTCATTGTCGAATTAAAGGTCCTTTTGATGTATTTTAGGAATTTAAAAATAAATCAAAACAGAGTAAAATGAAAAGGATACCAGCTGCGTAACGAATTTTTGCTTTGATTGAAAGTAAGGAAAAGAATCTGATGCTATTTGCAGTTGTTGCCGATTTGATGTGGTAATTAATGGAAAATTCAATATGAATTATTTGTTTGCGTGTTTTATTTTAAATGTCATAACATTATAGTTTCACATGCTTGACAGAAGGAAAAAACTAATTTATACATATTTAATTATAGTTATGAACTAATTGCTCATGTTAACCTCTTTAGAAATATGCGTACTACAAATTTTTCAGGGTCTATAATTTCTAGTTCTACTAAAATGAGTTTCGATATAAAAACATACATATATGTTTATACGTCTTTTAATCAAAACAAATTTAAATATTTTAAACTTATTAAAGAAAGTTTTTGTAATGAGTCCGATTTGTCAAATGAAATATTTTGACGTTTTCAATCAGAATCAAAGGTTGTTGGAGACAGGTTTTTGTACGTTTGGGACACCTTTCTTTATCGGCCACATCTCAAGACCCTGCCGAAATATTGGTGACTTAAATCAATTTCTAGCATAATATGAAACAACTACTTATTTGTAGTACATTAATCAAAGTAACAATAATTTAATTGTATAAAATGTAAACAACATTTTCTATTGAATTCTCATTGTTCGTTTAAACTTCATTCTGTTAGAAACTAAATTTTCTTAATAAATTAGATGGTATTTGTTTTATTGATCTGCATATGTACATATTTGTACACATGTATATACAATTCTTTAAATTTTTTGTTTACAAAAGCGTAACTCTAACAGGTTATGGGATTAATAAATATGATTATTTTGAATTTTAAACTGAAGTATCTGAAGAATCCTTAAAATACAATGGCACACGCTAATTTTATGTAAATTAAAAATTTATCGAAGTAGAATTATAAAACATAGAATATCTAAATGGAAGCTGTAATGGGGAAAATTGGTAAGTGTAGAAAGATATGCCATCGGATTCAAAAGTTGTGGAAGTATGGATGCTGGAAGACCGAAAAGCAGGATCTAATCTCATCTTATCAGTGATGCTCAACATATAGGAACATTTGGTTAAAGCAATCTATGCACTTAAGAGTCCTGCTCGAAAGGCAACATTGCTTTAAACTTTGGCCCAAAATAAGATGGCTGCTAGAGAAGACATGAGAATCTTTCCAAATTTGTCGGTACAAGAGGCAGAAACATCTATAATAAATCAGATAACCATAGCTTCAAGTACAACTAAAAGTTTTGCAGAATGAAGGATCTTAAGGGCATCGGTTGTTTCAAGAAAAAGGGATCTTCACTTAATTACTCAGACTGTACGCATGGTGTCAGGATAATGGATGCACTTTATATCTGTGCAGAAATAGACTTCATAGATAGATTCTACCTGCGCAATCGAGTATTAAATTATTGACCAATTTATCCTCTAGTCTGATTGCAAAAGTATATGTCAGCTTATTAGACCGGAATGGAAAGGAAAATGTAGCGGTAAATCTCAACGAAACTCTTCATATCCAGGTCTGCATACAAACCTGGTCTCAATAGCTCAAACTGTAGATAAAGGCGATCAAGTACTTTTAACTAAAAGAAAGGCTTTACTTCAAGATCAGATTGGAAAGACGAAGACTAAAGCAGATCGGTGTAGAGACCTGTTTTACCTACGTGCCATGTTTCAAGAAAGCCTATTTTCATCAACCAGCAGGGCTGAAGATACAGATGTGTGGCACCGTAAACTAGGCACAGTTAAAAGTACAAAAAATCACACTTATGTCAAAAATAGGTTTGATACCAGAACTGAAAAATTATATGAAGACATGTGAAACTTGCATTGTAATAAAATTACTCGATACATGGGACAATGGGTCTAAGTACTGCAGTTTTTGGAATGGACAAAATATTGAAAGAATCAGAAATACAGAGCCGCCGTTTAACAGTTGTATACACTCTACATCAATCAGATCGATGCAAGTTGGAGGAGTCAGAACTTCCACCTTACTTCTGACCTGAGGCCATTGCTGCTGCTAATCATCTTCGAAACCGCTGCATCACGAAAAGTTTGGAGGGGTATATACCTTTTTGAGAAATGGACTTGTATGTTACCTAAATTGGAGTGTCTACAGGGCTATAAAAGGTTGGTTAAACGGAAAAGTACAGAAGTTTGGGTTCCATCTTAAAGAAAAGTTTCAAGATATGTCAAATTTGCAGATAATATAAGACATTAAGTACATTTAAAAGATATCATTTATAAGGGTACCAAGAACTAGTGCATTTGAGAATCATAAACTTACCACCATTTTTGAGCCTAGAACAAAGAACTTAGGTGTTTATTTAAATAATAAAAATCCTTAATTGTGAAGACGCTATATATACCAAGAAATTAGAAACATTATTTTAATGTTGGCCTGAAAATTAAAGAACTTTAGTCTGTAGTATCGTAGATTAGAAAGATTTTTATTGCTCGTCTTAAATAATTTACATTGTTTACAAAAATCATAAAAAGCGTGCCACTCTGCCGTCTGCCTTGTTGTCAACTCATAAATTGGAAACTTATTTTTTATGAAATATAATTTATAAATAAACAAATTACGTACATGATTTAAAAATGTTTGTTTTTTTTAATAGTTTACTATTGAAATTAAATATTATCTTCAGAAATTCTCATTAACAACTCTTCCCCTATAATTTATAGCCAGTTTACAGAAATATACGTAGGCAGTTTTTTAATGTCGACTTCGTTCACTAATGATACAATTTCAATTTCGTTCAAAAACCCCGTTCCTAGAACATTTCTCCTAATGTCTTTGACAGTCTGACATTTACCCTTGAAGTGAAATACATTTTCTCTCACTTGTAGATTACATAAAAAGCATAATATTGGTAAATCTTCCCTAAGTGGAATGAAGTAAAGTGGTACGAGTTCATCACACAGCTTTACCATCATCGAAATCTTATCTACGCTGTATTCATCCCGGAAATAGTTCTTTGCCTCCAAATTGTGATTGAGTTGACTGTAAATTGCTCTGTGCGCAGACACCCAGTTGCTTCATTAAGGCAACATATCACCCACTTTTGCAATTAGGTGGTACAGTGATTCTTTCCATTGATTGAAATCAAAGTTATCTATGTCACTCTCCCTAGAAAGTTACATCCATTCTGCATACCATCCCGACCTCTCTCAACTAGTTTGAAGCCACTATCTTCGTTAATAGGTAACCGGTAATTATCCATAGTCATGATTTTGAGCACATAATCAATCTGTAATCAAAGTGTTCGTACAAAGAGTGGCTGCAGTCCCGTTTTCAACATAACTATATAGTTCGGCGTATTTAGTGGCAGTCGGAACATCCTTTTAACTCTTAACAATTTGTCCACATCTTCATATTGCTTCGCTCCCCACACTTGAGCTGAATATAAAAAGAATGATTCTGCTTCTGCTTTGAAAACAATGTACTTACTGTTCTGTGCGATATTTCTGTTTGAAAAACATCTACTCCAAGATGTGCTGATGGCGGATTTTGCAATTGTAAGCATTTCTCTCAGATGCGTTTTTATATTTAAATTAGTCGTCAAAATCACTCCAAGATATTTGAACTCTTTGACAATCTCTATATTTTCACAATTGTAGTTTCATTTTTCATTAAGGCAGTTTCTACCTCCTCCGTTCTTGAAAATCATGATCTTGGACTTTTCCATGTTCACTATTAGGTTCCATATTTTACAGTACTCAAAAATCCGGTTTATCATAAGCACCAAATCATCCGCAAACAAGAGTGCTTTAATTAATTCTCCCGCGTGTTCGATACCAGCAGATAAGAAATCAATTAAGTCTTCGATAAATAGAGCGAATAGGTTTGGACTCATCGTACAACCTTGTCTAACGCCTGATTCAGTTCTAAACCATATACAGGCTTTGCAGGACTTTTCCAAATTTTAACGACATTCCCATTCCAAAGAGCTTATAGAAAAGAGCTTTCCTATTCACAGTGTCAAATGCAGACTTTAAATCCACGAAAAACGCGTATTACTTCTTCCTTCTTCTTATAAATGAATCCGCAATGCTTTTCAGAAGCCTGAGATTCTTTCAACAGCTTATTTTCTTCAGTCCATTTATTGAGCCGTGTTTGCAGAACAGCTTTAAATATTTTCTAACACGAACTTAAAAAGGATATTCCTCGATAGTTCGACATCTCACACCAGCTTCTTTTTTTGTGAATCGGAAAAATGATTGATTCCCTAAATTCTTGAGAAATCATACATCTCGTTGTAAACTGCAGTAAGCTTACTTGTTTAGTTAATGGTTCCATACTTAAAAAAATCCGCTGATATCCCATTGGAGTATTATATAATAATATATGAAATAAATTTACTGCAGACTGAACACTCGAGAGACGGAAGAAAAGTTTAAGTGGCTAAAGGCCACTGGAATATATTTTTTCTTGAAACGTTCTTGGACATCAAATGAAAGCCACTTGAAATTAAGAAAATCTGTCTGCCTTTCTTCGCAAGCAAAAAGACATCTCAAAGCAAGAATTAACTCATTTTCCACCAATACTTGAATTTATGAAGAAGTGGTCTGATAAATACCTTCCATTATTTTTATCATATCTTACAAATTAATGTGGTACAAGATTCTAAGACTTTGCAGAAAGCCTGTCTCAATTTATTTAAACACCAAATATGAAGTTGATGCAGCGGCACATTGCACTAGAGTGGCTGCGAAGTTATTTATTTTTCGAAGTCTTTACTAATTATTTGAGTTGGAAAAAACCATCTTTCTCAAAATTGAATTGCTAGATAACAAATATCGTTCGAGGCTATATTGGACCCCCCACCAGGACTATGGTCTTTGCATTTTCCGTTCTACGTAGTAGAACTATCTAAATAGTCGATAGTCGACAGGGATGGAATCGGCTTTGGTAATTGTTGATAAATGACAGTCAAAATGATCGATCTACATAAGGTGATGCTTAAATTGATACCTAAAAAGCTGCCACTCCGAAAACGTGATAGTCATTTTCAAAGAATTATGCCAATTCTGAATAGAGTTTCCAGATGCTTACAGAAATAAATGCAAAATTTGTTCAATAAATTATTTTATTAAAAAGCTATTGGTCCAAAAAGCTTACAACATTCGAAAACACACAAAAAAAGTAAGAACGTTTTTAAAGCACAGCCAAGTTTATGCTTTTATTTAAATGTTTTTTAGGAATCACTTTAAAATTTCACCATAGCAACAATGAATTGTGGCAATTCTAATCTGATGTTGTTCAATCTAATTGAATTGAGTTGAATCATCTTGCACAGACTGAAAACTCGGTGATATTCAATTTGACTATCAAACATTTATCATCTTAGCTGATTCCACCCCAGGACAATTTTCGATTGTCAATTTGGGGATCCGAACGTTTTTAACAACTTGGTACCCAATACGACTACCAAAGTTGTTAATATGACATTTTTTCAGAAAACCGAAATATAATTCAGTAGTCTATTTTTTTTAAAAAAAGGTTTTCATATTGACTATTTTGGTAGTAGTTTTGACTACGAATTGGTCAAATTTTAAGTTGATTTTCGACGATTGTAGTACCCGTGGCATGATGGTTATTACGTTTCACTGTCATGCCACAGGTCTTGGGTTCAATCCCTGCCGCATACTGCTTCTTGACAAATCTTCCGACAGTAATTTCTGTCATGAAAAGTGCCTTCTTAAATTTTCCCTAAAAACGGTACTCGTACACACGAATTATTGAGAGTTGTTAGTCACATTGAAGGCCTTAGTTCTCAAAGGACAGTTAAGCCAACTTAGTTTTTTATAGGAGATTGTTAATAGGACAAAGACAATGATTCCACTATACTCTTGAATCAATTTCGAATTTCCTAAATCATAACAAAGTCACGAAGCTAAATAGTCTAAATAGTCTGCCTTATGTTTTCACGATAACTTAATAATTTAGCATACAAATCAAATAAATCTATTATAGGTCTTCTATAAACGCCTTACAGAACCAAACACCTTATGTATGTCAACTTCTTCCGAGGGAATATTTTATATATGTTTACGAGTTTACTGTTAAGCTCAGATCAAGATTTATGTTTAAAATAGAGACACAATCTCATTAGAATGTTTAGACTTGCGATAGATGCCTCACATATAATAAAAAAATTAACACAAAATAAAATTATAAATTCTTCATATACATAAATCTGAGATCACAATCGTAACATCGATTTTTTTCTTTTGACATATCGGTTCGGGTTTTTGCTTTTAGTACCAACATAAACAATCTTTTTTTTTGTTGAGCTGATCAAATATTTTACTACAACAAATAATATTATGGGTTTGATAAATTTAAAAATTCATAATTTCAAAATAAAATGTCTTTTCAAATTAAAATTAAAAAAAGAAAAATTATATAGTTTTAAGCCTTTGGCGTCTTTTTTAACTTGAATGTTGAATGCTTTTTATATCTTAAAGCTTGCGAATTAATACCATTCCCAAAGTCATTTATCAAAAGACGATTGAATGTATCACTAACTCATATAAAAATCATCATTTGAATAAAAATATAGGTGGGACCTGCTCGATTTTTAGAGTCTTGTGTGTTTCGTCCATTTTAAGCCATCCTACTTATCAGAGTCGATTGAAACAGTCGCATACAGAATTGAAAAAAGAAATATTAATGCTCATATCCCTTTTTATTGCTTTAAAATCGTATTAATTCTGATGACCCAAATACGCCAAGAAGCCAAACCATAACACCACCATCGGCTTTGATGCTATACTGCACCATAAAAACAAATTATGAATAAGACAACGCATTAGCATAAGTATTTTATAGCCCACCAATTAAAAAGTATCTTTTTATCGGTTGTCTGATCGCTGGCCTGGCCAACACATCCGTGTGTTTGTTCGTCTTCAAATAATGACTATATGCAGTGTATGGGCCCTTTTCGAGTGGGGGCGCCTCCTTTCCCTGCTGCATCGTTCACGTCGTCGTCGGTCGTTGTCGTCGTCTTCGTAGCGGTCGTCGATTATTATAAATGAAGTTCTTGTTTAAGGCCGATTATTAATTGAAAACGATTTCAGCGATTAAGGTCTATATATGGCGCATATACCTACCGACCTTTTCCATAACAACCATCGCAAACTTTGTGAGTTTGTTCCGTTTTCACGTGGTGAAATCCGCGGAAAAGGATTTAATTACAATTTATTGCAGATGTTATGCGGTGGTCGCATGCGGTGCGGTGCTGCTCTGCCGATCGACCGCGCGCCGCGCCGCTGCTGCCGCCAGAATATATCTCATCAGACCCATAATGTACTTTTATTGGAATACAAAATTTCGAAAAGAAATGTCTTGAATTAAATAATAGCGGGCGTTTATCAGGTGGAGATGGAGGTAGGTGGTGTGTGCGATCGCATTGGGGGCGGTAAATTGTGGCATCATGTAGAATTATAGGGTGTACTATATAAATAACCAGACCACAGGGTGCTTTTGGAAAGACAAGATCAAGTGAATAACATCAAAACAGATCCATAAACGCATAAATATTGAAAGATGTTAACAAATATTTGGAACGGAGAAAGGAAGAATTCAGTGATTTAGGGAGGACAATTCGAGAAACGATTATGGTTAAAAATTTAACATACCTTTTTCTGTTTTTAGGGTTTTTAATTGATAATATGACATAACAACAATGCATATTTAGGACGTTTGAGTTAAATTAATAAATTTAATTGCTACATGTGTTTTTGGGATGTTATTTTGACCTGAGTTTTAATTTTATACAAGACAACTTACAAAATGTGTTATAAATATCTTTATATAGAAAGTTGAGGCTGTCATCATCTATAGTATATTCTTCTCATTAAATGAACAATAATTTCGATACTTGATAACATTCATAAAACGTTGAATAAGTAAGCTTTCAATTACAAAATTAATTATTTATTATGGAAAACGTTGTTCACATAAAAGATTTAAATCTTTTGTTTTTCCTTGTTTACATTAATAGTCTTATTTAATAGAATGCACTAAACAGATGAATTGTTATGCTTACGGATTTATGAAGACTCTATGTAACGTTGCAAAAATTCCCATTTATAAGAAAAATCTGCTATAAATTTTAGTTATACAATGCGTATGTTAAGAAAAGTACCAAAATGGGGCAATTTATTCCATTTATCTATCTTTCAAATCTTCTGTTTGTCATAACAAATGAAATATGAAAATTTGACTTAATATAAAGAACTATGTTAAGGCTATAAAAGTTGTTTTGGCACTTTCTAAGGAGCACCTCATCCCTGATAACAAAATGCGGAATCTATATGAGTAGCTATATGAGATATATTGTATCTTATTGCAGCATCCGTTCGAGGATTAAAAACGGGGGAAAAGAGGATATTAATACAAGGGTATCCACTATCCACTGTCCCCAAGCAGACGACCATTGAACTCCCCATCATCAAATCTTTGTTTCCCTAAAATTTCGTGCGTCACGAGTGCTGCTTCTCCAGCGGCAAACAACGTAATTAATTTTAAGGGATGCGTCGCATACTACTAGGGTGTTCAGCGAGTAGTACTCTTTTCTGTTTATATAGTACTGCCCTGAATGGGCCACCCACTTTTGAGATTTGTATGTGGATACAGTCAAAAGCCCCAACCACCTTTGAAAACTAACGTATTTGAGACTTCTTAGCTGGTCCGAAAAAGAAGTTGACATTTTAATGAACAAAGGTTTTTTGGTAGCTAATGCTGTTGCCACTCGCTTACAAATTTGGCAAAGCGCAGGTTGGCTAAATTCGTGGATGCTCCATTGTCTTGAATCTATAAACAATATTGTAGCCATTACTTGGATATCTATAGGGATGGCCTCCTCTATTATCGCTGCTGATGGCCGAACGGATAACTCCAATTATTTGTATGATATTCTCTTTCGGAAATCTATATTTTTTTTTTAATTCTTCGTTTCTAAAACCCATTGGGTTGAACCTTTTTTGTACCAACTTAGGAGTTGGTAAAACGCGATTTAAATTATTAAAATCATTAATAAACAAGCTAAACTGGAAAGGCATTATTGTTTTCTTTTTAAATTCAATTATGGAGAAAAATCAAAATGACATTTTTTACGAAATAATAATCACAATAATTTCCTTATTCAACCTCATAATGCAACCTTGCATAAGTTTTATAAATATATGTATGTAGGCTCTATACAGCGTTTTTAAATGAGACTGTAATTGTTTATTGAATAAAAACGGTATTTATTAATTACATAAGTTGAAACTCTTAAAAAAGTGTTTTATTTAATAAACTAATCCAGTGTTTTAGAGCCAACTTAACTGAGAAAACTGCAAAAGGTTTGAGTAAGCCAAGGAAAGCCAAATTTTTCCATGACCAACAATTACATCAGAAAATACTGCAAAGTTCCAAGAACAGTAAGAATTGTTGGTCATTTTTAAAAAGCATGAGGAATTGTGCCACTCCCTCGGTCTCTACACTTATTGTCGATGAGACTTCTTTGGTAAGCTCTATTGAGAAAGCTAACTTGTTTGCAAGGCAGTTCGCACAATAATTGCATCTTACTAGATAGTGCCATGGCTCCACCACTTCTTGAACTCGTGAATGATTCTATGAAACCAATGTTTGTTCATACTCGAAAGGTGGCGAGAATTCTTAAAGATCCTATCATTCAAAATCCGCTATTCCTGATGGTATCCCAGCTATAATTCTGAAGATACGCTCTTTCACGCTATCAAAACCACTGTGTAAGCTTTTCCATCTTTACTGTTCTTCTGGGTTCGTTTCGAGTAGTTGGAAAGAAGCATTTGTTCAGTCAATTCCAAAAAAAAACGAATCTTCTTCTCCCGCATAATTAAAAAGCGATGGTAAGAAAGTCGCTTCTTTCTAAAGTCATGAAAACGCTGACTTATTATCAGCTCAAGGAATATCTTGAGAAACGAAATCTTCTTAATGGCCGACAGTACGACTTTCGTAGCAATAGGTTCACTGGTGATCTCATGGTTCATCTCACAGAACAGTGGAAGAAATCCTTACAACTTTTTGGAAAGAGTAAGATTCTTGTACTTGATATTTCAAGGGCATTTGATAAAGTCTGGCATCTTGCTCTTTTATCGAAAATGCGGGGTTTTGGTATTGACAAATCTCTTCTTCGTTGGATTAGAAATTTTATTTCAAAGCACTCAATTCAAGTTGTTATGGACTGTAATCCAATACACTGTTTTGATGACTCTTAGCTTTTCATATTTGTTTCCAGACTAAATAGCATTGAACAATGGGGAATAAAAAACCATGTGTATTTTAATGATTCGAAAACCTAACGCTGTCTTCTATCGTTAAAGCGAGATTTACCCTCCTTGCCATTATCCATGGATGACATTTGAATCAATGAAAATATCGATATCCTCGGAATGGAAATCAGTCACCATCTCTTTTAGAGTGATAACATACACGATGTCAACAAAATTGGCGCAAGATGTCTGAGTTTTTTGAGACACTACAAGAACTTTGTCTCTCCGTCTGATCTGGCTACAATCTACAAAAAATATATATAACCCAAATCTATGGGCTTGTACTCCAGTTAGTTACTTTATCCTCGTGGACAGTATTCAAGGAAGAACTTTAAGAATGATTGGGGACATTAACATCATCAACTCGATTACGACACTCAAGCTTCGTGGTACAATTTCTTGTCTCATCCCTTGTTACCGTTATTTTAATGGACTATGCTCTAGTGAAATATAGATAGTTGCTTTCCTCCCCTGCAATTTAACCGTAATACTAGTGCTTCTGGGAATGCTCATCAGATAACCCTTGAGCCCAACTTCGGCCGTACTATGAAGTACAGAGATTCGTTTTTTAGCCGGACTACGCGAATGTGAATTGCGTTGGAACGCTCTATCCTGTCATTGCATTGTTCAAGAATTCAAAATCAATATTAACCGACACCAATCATGAAATTTTTTTTAGAAAACAAAAATTATTGCTTAAGAAGGATGCAAACCGTGACGAAGGCAATGTACAAAATGTCTGAATTTTAAAATTTTTAAAAATATTTTCAAGGAAGGACTTGAAAATTTTAATTCAAAATTCAAAAATAAAAACTTTCAAATTTTAATTCAATCTTCCAAATGGTTTAAGCTGCAGAGGCGAGGACAGAGGACATGATTTTTTCAATAACAAAAGTAGTAGTGGTTCTTCTGCTTCACCCTATTAGTTCAGTCCCGTTCGGACACAGCCTTACTACCGATTGTACAGAAGTCACCTATCTACGGTTCGTCGTCTGACTGCCAATCTATCCTGTATCAGACCGCATCTATCTAAAAAGAGGAATGCCTCTGGTGTAATTAAGCCGCTCAAGCGTGCACTTTCAAAATACTCGTCGTTCGGACAGAACGCCCCGAAAATAAAATTGTTGGTCGAAGACACAGCTCTTGCAATGTGACCTCGAACGACTTTTATCACGAAATTGTCAAGTCTGTTGATTCGAGCCTCGGCTGTTCGATATAAGCCGGTACAGCGTCGTAAACACTGCCGCTCAAACACCCAAAACCTCTCCATCTGGGAAGGAGCAACGTTGAACCACACAGGACAACCATAAATCATTGGCCGTATGATGGCCATGTAGCAAATAACCTTCACTCTGGGGTCAAGCCGACTGCTAAAAAACAGCCGTTTCATCAGAGCGAAGGCTCCTCTAGCCCCGGTCATAGCAGCATTTATATGTCTGTCGAAATATAAGTACTGATCTATCCAAATACCGAGGTAATTCACTACACTTTTGCTCGCTAATGGCTGCCCGTGAATATCAACGATGACCATCTTGCGGCAATTCTTGCACGTATCCCTCGTGGCCCTAGCCAACGGAGTCCGGAACAGAATTGTGTCCGACATCCAATCCATTGATTGGAAAAATCCAACGCTTCAACCACTGATCCACGATAGAAGACAATCACTTCAAAATAAGAAAAAAAAAAAAACTTTTAAGAAATGCTACTAAAAGACTCGTTAACAAAATTAGACTTGGAAATCAAACTATTTTATAATATTCAAAATATAGTTGTAAATTTAAAAATTTGAAGAATAATTCAACTGACAACTTTTTTAACAAATCATGAAAACTTACAATCTTTTAAACAAGAAAAATCGGCAGACGGGGTGGGAAGTTATCAGTGTGGGTCGCATCCCAGCCTCTTTTTTCAATGTGATTAACTTCAACGTGATCCGTATTTCAAATTTTAATGAATTGTCATTGGTGCCTTTAGTCTCAAATAAAATAAAATAATTCTTTTAACAAAAAACTGTTTATTTTTCAAAAATAACAACAAATTCAACCAATGACAAAAAGATGAAGGAAACTTCGAGCAACATCCACATCCAGCAACCATTATAAAATTATTGGCAAATTTAAACTCGTTTAGCAAATTATTTTTTTTTATTTCAATCCAAGTCCATCGGTAAATAAAATTCTTTTTTATTTTATATATTTTACATCATCGTAGCTATATTTTTTTTGGATATAAGTTTTTTTTTTGAAATATAAGATTAATGGAAAAATAACATCATAAACAATTATGTATTTAAATTCATTCGATATGTGAAAACCTTTGGTTGGCACACCTGAATGGTGATATTTTATTGAGTCTTTAATCATTTTTTTTTCAATTTTGAATTTTATTGAATCCGAAATTCATCCATACGCATATATTTCATGCCATAAATCTAAATGATGGCATAAAGCTGAGGCTATATCATCATCGCACATAACTGCGGATATGGGTGTCTTTTAAATAAGTTCATAAAAAACACTAACACTCAAATTATTGTCTTTTATTTGTTTCTTTATGAAATCAAATTTTGTTTGAAAACAAAATGTAATAAATAAGATTTAAGTCGACATGAAGAAAAATAACGTGTTTTCATAGTTTAGAAAATTCAACGAAAGTGATAAAACTTAAATGATAATCCATGATTAATGGTTGCTCAAGGTTAAATTTTCACCTGGAAATGTCGATTAAAATAAATAAAGTGCTAAGAATTAACATAAACAAAATTTACACAAAAAATCAATTTTTCAAAACGATATTGACTAAATTCACGGGATTGGAACTGAAATTTAATCCGATGTTTTTAAGTTACACAAAGTTGTTTTCTCGAGCCAATACCTTAAGATTAGACACAGTAAAGCGGAATGCTTCCATAACTCTCATTGTTTACTTTTAGAAGATATCAAATGTGGCCTCATTAGGTATCAAGGCTTTGAAAAGTCAAAAGTTAAAGTTGTACCCAAACAATCCCTATCTTAATTGTCGAAGAAGGGAAAAGTTAACACATTTTGTTTTTCCCATCAAGGCGCCTATTGATTGCATTTTTCCCTACACTTTAAACACCAAAACGAACAAACGAACACAAAACAACACCGAACAACAAAAAGACCCCAAAGAACAAAAACAACTGAAGAATCTGTTGAACAAACAATATACGGGCGCACTTTAACCTTTAGCCATGGTAGTAGCTATATAACACAAAACTGCAACATATCACCCTTTCTAGTTTGCCGCCAAACACGCATTCCCAATGCATTGCAACACACATGGTTTGCGTTCGAACAACTTTTCCGGCCACTCTGAAATTCCTGTGTAACACCGTAAACAGCAAAGTAACTATCAGCAAACATTCTACCGCCGCACCGGGCTACTGCTGCTGGTGCTGTTTCTAATGCTGGTACTCGTGCACTGTTGCTGCTGGCTTACAGCTTCAATGTAAGGTCGGCCTCGAGTTCTCGCGGCTCTAGTTCTTTTGAGACGACAAAAGCAAGTGACACGTTTTCCCCAAAGCAAAGCATCCAACCATTGCTAACGCGACCATAGTGTAAACATTTTCCATTTCCACCCAATGAAATTCCATACCATCATCTATCCATAGTTTAAAGTCCAAAACAAAGGAAAAGTCATAGCAGCAGTACCAGCAGCATCAGCTAGCAAAACACTCAAAATCAAAGTGTCCGGCGACCGACGACGGACGCACTGTGGCGCGGTGGCCGCATTGTGCAGCCGGAAAATTGCACATCGAAGCTAATCACCTGCCCTAAGATTTCGAGCACAGCACAAACACCGGACATTTGAAACAAAGTCGAAGTCCGCTTAGCCCAGCACCAATGTCGACATCCAGCGACACCCGGTATTGGGCTTAAAGGGGCTTTTAGGTGTGAGAAGGTAACATATTTTGGAACGACGACGTCAACACAACACTCAACTTACAACAAACGGATAACAATTGACACCACACATTGTCCACACCGAATTCTCCGACTGACGACGCGTCGACTGCGGCTGCCCGAACCAGGACACGCTGCTATGATGATAGCTGATGATGATGATGGACCAAGAGACTCCAATTGACATGGTCATTGTGTTGCTCCCAGAAGATTTGTGGTGTTTGGACACCTTCAGAATGGCAAATGATGCCGCTCGAGTTTCACCGAATGGACATGGTGCCACAAAGAAATACTCAAGTAGCCGCTTCGGAGGAACTTAGAACTAAAAGATTTCCCTTGACATAGCCCTAGATGAGGTGAGATTTTCCGTTCATCATCATCGCGCCTTGGTTGCTCGACGTTGTCGTCGTCGTCACCCAGGTAGGTCTCGTTTACCATGAACGAATTATATCAAAGATTGAAGTTAATTTTCAAGCAATCATCCGTTTCAAGTGCTGGTACTTGATGTAGAAGACGCGGATGATGAGGACAGACGAGGGGAAGTACCTACCTTCGAGTATTTGTCGCCGCGTCGAATCTATATGCTCACTGCTCAGGGCTCTAGAGAAACATGATTTGTCTCTCCCTGTAGTTTGTGCGGAATGCGTGCACACATTTTATTCATTTGTGTTTGGACTTTTCTTCGTCGTCTTCAACACCAAACACCAACAAACAACAAAAAGGTTTAACAATGGCGAGGTTTGTATCGCTTCTTGTAATGAGGTTAAGTGTCCTGGTTTTGTGCTGCATGTTCTTTTTCAGTTTCTGGTAACTGATGCGATGGTGCTGTGTGCTATGCGAACAAAGTCAATGATCATCATTAATCACTTGGGTCGTTTTGTGAACAACGTTGACTCTTTCACTAAAGATGGTCATTGTCTTATGATGGGACAAAATAGCAGAGTTTAACCCCAGCTGGCTGTGCCTAATCGTATATCGTTAGTATTTTCTTCTTCTTTTTTTTTACTTTAGACCTGAGCATGATTTTGACTTCGGTGATTTTTATACTCCTAAAATATTATAAATGATTCGGTTAATATTTATTCGAAAGGGGTGAGAATATTTTATGTCAGGTAAAATTTAAATTTAATAAACTGGGAAGTAAACTGGTTGAGAAAGTATTTTTGAAATTATTGCAAATATTTCTATAGTGTCCTGGAGGCACAGTTGATGATGTTCAACTTGAAATAAACATAAATATCATTTTTATGTAACTCATTTCAAGAAAAATAAAGGAGAAGAAATGGGCAAAATAAATGAAACATTCTGTTTCTGAATAAAGTTTTAAGTAGTTTTTCAAAGCTTTAAAAACGCTATTTGTATGTTTGTGGGCCATTTAATCCAGTTTTTTTTACTACAAGTTGATCTTAACTTGTGGGTTTTTATTCTAAATTGTGATTTTTTTTTATTTTGCTCATAGTTGACAGTCTCAACTTTCGATTTTGAAGCCTCGAGTTGATCAACTTCTAGTATCCTCAACTAATGATAAATAGTAGAAGTTGAAAGAATAAACTTGAGAGTTTTCTTTAAAATTTGAATTTGAAACACATTTTGTTGCATCTTTTGTAAAAACTGATCCTTTGTTTCAAAATATTTTTAAAACAAAATGTTTCGAGAAAATTATTATTAAAAAAATCATAAATCGTCTGCTTCCGAAAACAAATATGAAGAATAATATTTGTAACAATAGTTTTAACCATGCTAACTTACATACACAAGTGTAGATTATACGAATTATGACAAATTACTCAATTATTAACTGTGCTAAGGGATTATTCACTTGGATTAATTGTTGTTAGCCGTTGCTGATTTATTGGCGTAAGTAGTTCAACAGTGATCGTATTGGGAAGAGGAGAACAGTTCCAATCAACAAGAGAATTCTATTGTGTAGCATGTAAGAATTCAATCTCCTGATGGAAAGAGAGCAGAGCTTTTAAGAAATCACAAAGGTTCGTTCTCTGTAAACGTTGAAACCGTGTTCTCTGCAGACCTTAAAAATATTGATAAAGTTGCTTGTGGACAGTGGGTATAAATCTTCAATTCGTCAACTTTGAAGCAACAATTTCAAGAGAGTGAATTTGAGCACTTTGTTATAATCGGCGATGTTTTCAAAATATTTCAAACTCTGTTGAAAATTTATGTAACGAGTCTCACATTTGCACTCGAAATTGTGTCGAGCTTTCCTATGGAATTTTTGAAAAGACGTTTCCACCAAACGCTAAGTTCAAACCATGCAATTGGTTATAATTGCTTGTGCCGTCCTTC